>NC_083691.1:21511969-21815000 GCF_033118175.1 Dama dama | reverse complement strand
CCTTTTACTTCTTTTTCTGCTCTGATTGCTGTGGCCAGAACTTCCAACACTATGTTGAATAGTAGTGGTGAGAGTGGGCACCCTTGTCTTGTTCCTGATTTCAGGGGAAATGCTTTCAATTTTTCACCATTGAGGGTGATGCTTGCTGTGGGTTTGTCATATATAGCTTTTATTATGTTGAGGTATGTTCCTTCTATTCCTGCTTTTTGGAGAGTTTTAATCATAAATGAGTGTTGAATTTTGTCAAAGGCTTTCTCTGCATCTATTGAGATAATCATATGGTTTTTATCTTTCAATTTGTTAATGTGGTGTATTACATTGATTGGTTTGCAGATATTAAAGAATCCTTGCATTCCTGGGATAAAGCCCACTTGGTCATGGTGTATGATTTTTTTAATATGTTGTTGGATTCTGTTTGCTAGAATTTTGTTAAGGATTTTTGCATCTATGTTTATCAGTGATATTGGCCTGTAGTTTTCTTTTTTTGTGGCATCTTTGTCTGGTTTTGGAATTAGGGTGATGGTGGTCTCATAGAATGAGTTTGGAAGCTTACCTTCATCTGCAATTTTCTGGAAGAGTTTGAGTAAGATAGGTGTTAGCTCTTCTCTAAATTTTTGGTAGAATCCAGCTGTGAAGCCATCTGGTCCTGGGCTTTTGTTTGCTGGAAGATTTTTGATTACAGTTTTGATTTCCTTGCTTGTGATGGTTCTCTTAAGATCTTCTATTTCTTCCTGATTCAGTTTTGGAAAGTTATACTTTTCTAAGAATTTGTGCATTTCATCCAAGTTGTCCATTTTATTGGCATAGAGCTGCTGCTAGTAGTCTCTTATGATCCTTTGTATTTCAGTGTTGTCTGTTGTGATCTCTCCATTTTCATTTCTAATTTTGTTAATTTGGTTCTTCTCTCTTTGTTTCTTAATGAGTCTTGCTAATGGTTTGTCAATTTTGTTTATTTTTTCAAAAAACCAGCTTTTAGCTTTGTTGATTTTTGCTATGGTCTCTTTAGTTTCTTTTGCATTTATTTCTGCCCTGATTTTTAAGATTTCTTTCCTTCTGCTAACTCTGGGGTTCTTCATTTCTTTCTTCTCTAATTGCTTTAGGTGTAGAGTTAGGTTATTTATTTGGTTTTTTTCTTGTTTCTTGATGTAAGCCTGTAATGGTATGAACCTTCCCCTTAGCACTGCTTTTACAGCGTCCCATAGGTTTTGGGTTGTTGTGTTTTCATTTTCATTCATTTCTATACATATTTTGATTTCTTTTTTGATTTCTTCTATGATTTGTTGGTTATTCAGGAGCGTGTTATTTAGCCTCCATATGTTTGAAGTTTTAACAATTTTTTTCCTGTAATTGAGATCTAATCTTACTGCACTGTGGTCAGAAAAGATTACTGGAATGATTTCAATTTTTTTGAATTTTCCAAGGCCAGATTTATGGGCCAGGATGTGATCTATTCTGGAGAATGTTACGTGTGCACTTGAGAAAAAGGTGAAGTTGATTGTTTTGGGGTGAAATGTCCTATAGATATCAATTAGGTCTAGGTGGTCCATTGTGGCATTTAAGGTTTGTGTTTCCTTGTTAATTTTCTGTTTAGTTGATCTATCCATAGTTGTGAGTGGGGTATTAAAGTCTCCCACTATTATTGTGTTACTATTAATTTCCTCTTTCATACTCGTTAGTGTTTGCCGTATATATTGTGGTGCTCCTATGTTGGCTGCATATATATTTATAATTGTTATATCTTCTTCTTTGATTGATCCTTTGATCATTATGTAGTGTCCTTCTTTGTCTCTTTTCACAGCCTTTTTTTGAAAGTCTATTTTATCTGATATGAGTATTGCGACTCCTGCTTTCTTTTGGTCTCCTTTTGCATGAAATATTTTTTTCCAGCCCTTCACTTTTAGTCTGTATGTGTCTCTTTTTTTGAGGTGGGTGTCTTGTAGACAGCATATATAGGGGTCTTGTTTTTGTATCCATTCAGCCAATCTTTGTCTTTTGGTTGGGGCATTCAACCCATTTACATTTAGGGTAATTATTGATAAGTGTGGTCCCGTTGCCATTTACTTTGTTGTTTTGGGTTCACGTTTATACAACCTTTCTGCATTTCCTGTCTAGAGAAGATCCTTTAGCATTTGTTGAAGAGCTGGTTTGGTGGTGCTGAATTCTCTCAGCTTTTGCTTATCTGTAAAGCTTTTGAATTCTCCTTCATATCTGAATGAGATCCTTGCTGGATACAATAATCTAGGTTGTAGGTTATTCTCTTTCATTACTTTCAGTACGTCCTGCCATTCCCTTCTGGCCTGGAGGGTTTCTATTGATAGATCAGCTGTTATCCTTATGGGAATCCCTTTGTGTGTTATTTGTTGTTTTTCCCTTGCTGCTTTTAATATTTGTTCTTTGTGTTTGATCTTTGTTAATTTGATTAATATGTGTCTTGGGGTGTTTCACCTTGCGTTTATCCTGTTTGGGACTCTCTGGGTTTCTTGGATTTGGGTGGCTATTTCCTTCCCCATTTTAGGGAAGTTTTCAGCTATTATCTCCTCGAGTATTTTCTCATGGCCTTTCTTTTTGTCTTCTTCTTCTGGGACTCCTATGATTCGAATGTTGGGGTGTTTCACAGTGTCCCAGAGGTCCCTGAGGTTGTCCTCATTTCTTTTGATCCTTTTTTCTTTTTTCCTCTCTGCTTCATTTATTTCCATCATTTTATCTTCTACCTCACTTATCCTATCTTCTGCCTCCGTTATTCTACTCTTGGTTCCCTCCAAAGTGTTTTTGATCTCATTCATTGCATTATTCATTTTTAATTGACTCTTTTTTATTTCTTCTAGGTCTTTATTAAACAGTTCTTGAATCTTTTCAATCTTTGTTTCCAGGCTATTTATCTGTAACTCCATTTTGTTTTCAAGATTTTGGATCATTTTTACTATCATTATTCTAAATTCTTTTTCAGGTAGATTCCCTATCTCCTCCTCTTTTGTTTGACTTGGTGGGCATTTTTCATGTTCTTTTACCTGTTGGGTATTTCTTTGCCTTTTCATCTTGTTTAGATTGCTGTATCTGGAGTGGGCTTTCTGTATTCTGGAGGTCTGTGGTTCCTTTTTATTGTGGAGGATTAACCCAGTGGGTGGGGTTAGACGATTGGCTTGTCAAGGTTTCCTGATTAAGGAAGCTTGCGTCAGTGTTCTGGTGTGTGGAACTTGATTTCTTCTCTTTGGAGAGCAATGGAGTGCCCAGTAATGAGTTTTGAGATGGGTCTATGTGTTAGGAGTGACCTTGGGCAGCCTGTATGTTGATGTTCAGGGCTATGTTCCTGCGTTGCTGGAGAATTTGCGTGGTATGTCTTGCTCTAAAACTTATTGGCTTTTGGGTGGTGGTTGGTTTCAGTGTAGGTATGAAGGCTTTTGGACAGTCACTTATTACTTAAAGTTCCATGTAGTCAGGAGTTTTCTGGTGTTTTCAGGTTTTGGGCTTAAGTCTCCTGCCTCTGGATTTCAGTTTTATTCTTCCTGTAGTCTCAGGACTTCTCCAACTATACAGCCCTGATAAGAAAACTTCTAGGTTAATGGCTAAAAGATTCTCCCCCGTTAGGGACACCCAGAGAGGTTCACAGAGTTACATGAAGAAGAGGAGAGGGAGGAGGGAGATAGAGATGAGCAGGAGGAGAAAAAAGGGGACTCAAGAGGAGAGAGACAGATCTACGCAGCTGTCTGTTCCCAGAGTGTTCTCCGTAGCCCGGTCACCTACAAAGATTCACAGAATCGGATTGGGAAGAGAAGGGGAAAGGAGGAAATAGAGGTGTTCTGAGGTAGAAAATGGAGAGTCAAGATTGGGAGAGAATAATCTTCGATTTAAAAATAGGGCTTCTCTTCTTTTTTTTTTTTTTGTAAGGTTATAGTGTATTGAAAATGAAAATTAAGGAGTAGTAGAGGAGTACTAGAGGACTTTAAAAGAAATAAGAGAAAAAGAAAAATAGAAAATAGAAGAGAAAAAGGAAAGGAAAAAAAAGAAGAAAAAAGAAAAAAAGAAAAAGAAAAAAAAAAGAAAAAAAATTTTTTTTTCCCTAATTAAAAAAAATCATAAAAATCTATGGAAATGAAAGTTAAGGAGTAATGGGGGAGTAATAGGGGATTTTAAAGGAAAATAAAAGAGAAAAAATAAAAAGTAAAAAAAAAAGAGAAAAAAGAAAAAAAAGAGAGAAAAAGTAAAAATATATCTAGGAGTTTCTCTGGAGCTGTTATGGTCAGTGTGGATTTGGCTCAGTTTCAGATAGCTCCTCGTTCCAGCTTACACTTCTCGATATCTACAGGCCCTTTCCGGTGTAGTCAGTGTTTTCTAGAGGGATTTTAATCTGTTGCACCAGTCCCTTCTGAAGCGGTTCCCTTTGTTTATTTGGCTTCTGTTTGCCGGTCTCTTCAGAGCGTCATTTCCGCCCTGACACAGGCGGGCGGAGGCGGACTCTTATTCAGGTAGCTAGTTCCGTCGCTCTGCGGGGAGGGGCTTACGCTGCGGGGAGGGGCTGTCGCTGTGGTGACGGGCTGGCGCCGCGGGGACGGGCTGGCGCTGCCGGGAGGGGCTGGCGCTGCCGGGAGGGGCTGACGCTGCTTTCTCAGTCTGTGCTGCTCAGGCTCCCGGCCGCTCTATATGGAGCGCGCCCCGTGCTGCGCGAGGTTCCAGCCCTCAGGAGTTCCACAAAAGCGCGGAACGAAAAGCTGCGCCTGCTCTCTGTGCCTTCCCCGTCAGAGCAGTCCAGGCAGCCAGGGGCTTGGTGGGCGCACTCTCCCCAGGTGTGGCGCGCCCACTCCCTTCCACGGACCCAGTCTCAGTTTCCGCTGGCGCCAGTCGGGTGCGCGCGCCTTCTGCCCTCTGCGTCCCCAGCCCCAGTCCCCGCCCGCGCCGGTCGGGTGCCTGCGCCCTGTGTCTCGCCGCGACCTTCCCCTCTCCCCTGCCTCCTGCCTCCGGCGGGGCTGGGCCGGTCCGCAGACTGCGTGCTCTTCTCTGGACTTTCTCGGTCTCTTTGTTCTGCGAACGGCCGGCAGTGTGTTCGGGCCGGTTAATTTACTCTCCCTCTTTTGGTCTTCCACAGTTCAAGTTGGCAACTCACAGAAGCTCCCTCCGATTGTCCTCAGGGCACTCAGGCCCGGACCCTACCCCAAGCAAAGCGGCCTAAGACTTCCTGGGACGGATCTCCGTCCGTAGCTCTTTTGTCTCACTTTTTATCTTTTATATTTTGTCCTACCTCCTTTCGAAGACAATGGGCTGCTTTTCTGGGCGCCTGATGACCTCAGCTAGCGATCAGAAGTTGTTTTGCGAAGTTTGCTCTGCGTTCAGTTATTCTTTTGATGAATTTGTAGGAGAGAAAGTGGTCTCCCCGTCCTACTCCTCCGCCATCTTGGCTCCTCTCTTGGATTTGAGATTTAGAAATGCATTTTCTGAGAAACACAGGGAAGAAATTCCCAAATGGAAGCACTATTCTCAGACATAGAGGCAGTTGTGTATACCCCTACCAGGATGGGGGACTTCTCTCTTCTCCATATGGAGTGCAGACAGAACAAGAGGTGACCCTTATCTGAAGTGAATTTGTCTTATCACCAAACTTTCAATTCTAGATTTCCTGGGTCTTATTTAATCTTAGTCACAGGGCCTTCTATTATTAAAGCAACAATTTTTGTTGTCATTCAGTCACTCAGTCATGTCTGACTCTCTGTGACCCCATAAACTGCAGCATGCCAGGATAGGGTTCACTGTCCTTCACCAACTCGTGGAGCTTGCTTAAACTCATGTCCATTGAGTCAGTTATGACATCCAATCATCTCATCCTCTGTTGTCCCCTTCTTCTCCTGCCTTCAATCTTTCCCAGTATCAGCAACTTTTCCAATGTATTGGCTCTTTGCATCAGGTGGCCAAAGTATTGGAGCTTAAGCTTCAGCATCAGTCTCTCCAATGAGTATTCAGGATTAACTTGCTTTAGGATTGACTGGTTTGATCTCCTTGCAGTCCAAGGGACTCTCAAGAGTCTTCTCCAGCACCACAGTTCAAAAGCATCAATAATTAAATAAACAGCAATAATTAAAACCAAAACACCTACCTAGTACAATAGACTGAATGTGTTCAAACTCATATGTTGAAAACTAGCCCATATTGTGCTGGTATTTGGAGGTTCTGACTTTGGAAGATAATTAGGACAAAGAGCAAAACCCTGCATGGATGGGATTAGTGACCTTCATGAAGAGATCCCAGCGAGCTCTGTCATCCCTTAAGCTGTGTGAGGAAACAGTGAGAAAATGGCAGTCTGTAGTCCAGAAGTGGCCTTTTATCAGACATAGAATCTGCTAGCACCTTCATCTTTGACTTTCCAATCTCCAGAACTATGAGAAAGAAATGTTTGCTGTTTCAGCCACCCAGTCTATTGTAGTTTTGTTAAAATAGCCTGAACAGACTAAGATAAGTAGTGGACAAGTCAGACACACAAAAAAATGCTTTACAGATAACAATCTTTGAATGATACAGTTACACACTAAAGGTGAGTAATATCTTACTATCTGAACAAAAGCTGTGTAAGGAAAAAAAGGTTTTAGCAGTTTCAAAGGCTGCTTAGAAAAATAAACCCTATTATGTAAGCAGTTTCTGACTATTCTTAAATATTAGTTTAAAGATCAAAGACTACATAGGTTTTTCACACATCCTTTTCTTCCTTTCACCCCTCTACCCCACTGGGCCTCCAGCTGGAGAACTGAAATCATAAACCTGTCTAAGGCTTGAAGGTTATTGATGTCTGTTTCTCCAGTTATATTCAGAAGATGGCATCATATGCAGAAATAACAGCCTAGCCTAAAAGGAAGTTGACATTACTCCAACAAATTAAGCGAGAAAAAAACCAACTTTAAAGTACGCTGTAAGCCATAAAACTGTCAAAAAGAACTTTCAAACTGCACAGCTGAATGAGACCAACACAAACCCTATTCAGTTTAAAACCCCCATACTAGATAGAGTGAATTGTTCATTTGGCTCCAAAGAATTCTCTCTAATGCCATTGCTGCTCATGATAAAAACTGCACAGCACTGTAATTTTCTTTCAAACTGTTTTAAAAAGAAGCAAAGCCTTTCTCTCTTTCCCGTCATCCTAATGCTAAACCATGCATATAAAGAGATGAGATGGTGCCCTCAGGACTCTAAAAATCACATCTCCCTACAAATAAACAGAAAGCAAATTCTCTACATATGACACCTGTAGGTGTTGTTTTATGGTGTTGCTTACATGGTGACTTTATATATATTAATATATATATAAATATATATATAAAGTTATACTTCTCTTGTTATGGGCTGAAATGTGCCCCTGACCCCGCTTTAAATAATGGGAGAAAAATTGAACAGCTATTTCACTGAGATGAGATGAGGGTGACAAGCTCATAATAAGACTCTTAAACTCATTAGTCTCTGGGGAAATACAAATTAAAATCACAGTGACATGCCACTCCCATCTTTTACAATGCCCTAAATTAAAAAGACTGACAACACATGGTTTTGAAAAAGATGTGGACAAATTGGACATCTTATACCTTGCTGGTGGGAGTACAATGTGGGACAATCACTTTGGAAAACAAGGTGACAGTTTTCTAAGAAGTGAAGTGTACACCTACTAAGTAATATTGTCATTCCACTCCTAGGTGTTTACTCAAGATAAATAAAAACATATATCCATATACAGACTTGTACATCAATGTTTCATGACAGTTTTGTTCGTAATTGCCCCACACTAAAAACAACTGAAATGCCCATCAAGAAATGCATGAATAAGCAAATTGTCTGTCATATATCTAATATAATGGGGCACTACTTAGTAATGAAAGAATCACTGACATACATCATAACTTGAATAAATCTCAAAATGAGTATATTGAATTAAAGTAACCTACCTAAGTGATATACAGAGTGTTAGTGTATCCTCATGATTTCTTTCCCCAAGGCAACACAAGTGCCCTCTCTCTGAAACCAAGACCTTATCTAAAATTATTGTACTTTAGAGGACTAGGCATCTCCCTTCTGATACTTTCTTTCCTAGGAAGTCAGTAGTGTCATTTAATTTCATTAAGCCAGTCATAAGAGATTAGATGAGACTTTTATTACCCTGTTTAATGCTGTAGTTTCCTAAAAGAAAAAAATGTTGGGGATTTGCCTGGAGAAAAAGGATAGCCCCCCAAAGCTATGCATTTGTAGTAAAATATTTTCCATCTGAATTTTTAGATTAGGTTTTAGATAATTTATTATCTAATGATTTCCCTGCTTTGAAATAGCCAACAAATTCTGAAAGATTATCATAAAAAATCTGGCATGCTGTGGTCCATGAAGTCGCAAAATGTCAGGCATGACTTAGTGACTGAAAAAGAGTTGAATCATAAAAGAAGGCTGAGCACCAGAGAATTGATGTTTTTGAACTGTGGTGTTGAAGAAGACTCTAGAGAGTTCCTTGGACTGCAAGGAAATCAAACTAGTCAATCCTAAATGAAATCTACCCTGAATTTTCATTGGAAGGACTGATGCTGCAGCTGAAGCTCCAATACTTTTGCCACCTGATGCAAATAGCTGACTCACTGGAAAAGACCCTGATGCTGGGAAAGATTGAAGGCAAAAGAAGAAGAGAATGGCAGAGGATGAGATGAGTAGACAGCATGACTGACTCAACGGACATAAATTTGAGTGAACTCCTGGATCTAGTAGAGGACAGGAGGACAGTGTAGCATTCCACACTCTATGGGTTTTCACAAAAAGTCAGACATGACTTAGCGACTGAAAAACTAGAGCAAATCAACCAGTAACATCTAACAGCCTCCAGTTCTACATCCTGATTAAAAAATAAAAATAACAAAAATTAAAATAAAGGTTTACTCTAACATTAGTCTTTGGGAAATTTGTGCACAAAATTGCCCATTAAATTCCCCTTCCTGCTTCTGGCAATTATACCTTATTTTTTAAAATTTCTTGAGTACTACTGAAAGTGAAAATGAAATTGCTTAGTCGTGTCCAACCCTTTGCAATCACATGGGCTGTAGCTTACCAGGCTCCTCCATCCATGGGATTTTCCAGGCAAGAGTACTGGAGTGGATTGCCATTTCCTTCTCCAGAGGATCTTCCCAACCCAGGGATTGAACCTAGGTCTCCCACATTGCAGGCTGATGCCACCAGGGAAGCCCTGGTGAGCATTATTGAAGGCACTTTATTCTTAAGAGGACAAAAAAAAAAAAAAAGAAAAGAAAGAAAAGAAAAATCTGTCTGGTGAGATCAAACATTACACAGCTTTATTTATTTATTTTAAGATTTGCAGGTTTTCTCTAGATGCTTTATGCTGTTCTTCAGCTGATCCTCTTAAGAGAAATTATGGAGTCACTTCAAGAGAACACAGAGTTAAATAATTTTCATGCCATTTCAGGGGGAATCCTCAAGCAAAAATCATATCTGTAAGATCATTTGGACACTGAGAGAAATATTTAGGTGTTTCCATAAATATTTGAAGTATAACCAAACAAGTGTTGCTGATTGGCCAATCAAAAAAGTGACTAAAAGCTAGCCACTCTTGACTATAGAAGTCCATGGGCAGAACAGTTTGGCAGATGCAGTCCATGGGGTCACAAAGAATAGGATATGACTGAGTGACTAACACTTTCACCCTTACCTACTGGCATCTGTTCAGTTCAGTTCATTTCAGTCGCTCAGTCATGTCCAACTCTTTGTGACCCCATGGGCTGCAGCACGCCAGGCCTCCCTGTCCATCACCAACTCCTGGAGTCCACCCAAACCCATGTCCATTGAGTCGGTGACACCATCCAACCATCGAATTTTCTGTCGTCCCCTGTTCCTCCCACCTTCAATCTTTCCCAGCATCAGGGTCTTCTCAAATGAGTCAGTTCTTCACATCAGGTGGCCAAAAGATTGGCGTTTCAGCTTCAGCATCAGTCCTTCCAATGAATATTTAGGACTGATTTCCTTTAGGATGAACTGGTTGGATCTCCTTGGCATCTGTAGAAGGCTAAAAATAAATCTGCTATTGGAAACATGTTTATTTAGGGTGTAAGTAGGTGCCCAATATGCTACTGAAGATCAGTGGAGAAATAACTCCAGAAAGAATGAAGGGATGGAGCCAAAGCAAAAACAATACCCAACTGTGGATGGGACTGGTGATTGAAGCAAAGTTCGATGCTGTAAAGAGCAATATTGCATAGGAACCTGGAATGATAGGTCCATGAATCAAGGCAAATTGGAAGTGGTCAAACAGGAAATGGCAATAGTGAACATTGACATTGTAGGAGTAAGCAAAATAAAATGGACTGGAATGGGTGAATTTAACTCAGATGACCATTACATCTACTACTGTGGGCAAGAATCCCTTAGAAGAAATGGAGTAGCCATCATGGTCAACAAAAGAGTCCGAAATGCAATACTTGGATGCAATCTCAAAAACGACAGAATGATCTCTGTTCGTTTCCAAGGCAAACCATTCAATATCAAGATAATCCAAGCCTATGCCCCAATCAGTGATGCTGAGGAGCTGAAGTTGAACGGTCCTATGAAGACATACAAGACCTTTTAGAACTAACACCAAAAAAGATGTCCTTGTCATTATAGGGGACTGGAATGCAAAAGTAGGAAGTCAAGAAACACCTGGAGTAACAGGCAAATTTGGCCTTGGAGTACAGAATGAAACAGGGCAAAGGCTAATAGAGTTCTACCAAGAGAACACACTGGTCATAGCAAACACCCTCTTCCAACAACACAAAAGAGGACTCTACACACGGACATCACCAGATGGTCAACACCGAAATCAGACTGATTATATCCTTTGCAGCCAAAGATGGTGAAGCTCTATACAGTCAGCAAAAACAAGACCAGGAGCTAACTGTGGCTCAGATCATGAACTCCTTATTGTCAAATTCAGACTTAAATTGAAGAAAGAAGGGAAAACCACTAGACCATTCAGGTATGACCTAAATCAAATCCCTCATGACTATACAGTGGAAGTGAGAAATAGATTTAAGGGACTAGATCTGATAGAGTGCCTGATGAACTATGGATGGAGGTTAGTGACATTGTACAGGAAACAGGGATCAAGACCATCTCCATGGGAAAGAAATGCAAAAAAGCAAAATGGCTGTCTCAGGAGACCTTACAAATAGCTGTGAAAAGAAGAGAAGCGAAAAACAAAGGAGAAAAGGAAAGATACACCCATTTGAATGCAGAATTCCAAAGAATAGCAAGGAGAGATAAGAAAGCCTTCCTCAGTGATCAATGAAAAGAAATAGAGGAAAACAACAGAATGGGAAAGACTAGAGATTTCTTCAAGAAAAGTAGAGATACCAAGGAAATATTTCAGGCAAAGATGGGCTTGATAAAGGACAGAAATGGTAGGGACTAACAGAAGCAGAAGATATTAAGAAGAGGTGGCAAGAATACACAGAAGAACTGTACAAAAAATATTTTCATGAACCAGATAATCATGATGGTGTGATCACTCACCTAGAGCCAGACATCCTGAATGTGAAGTCAAATGGGCCTTAGAAAGCATCACTACAAACAAAGCTAGTGGAGGTGATGGAATTCCAGTTGAGCTATTTCAAATCCTAAAAGATGATACTATGAAAGTGCTGCACTCAATATGCCAGCAAATTTGGAAAACTCAGCAGTGGCCACAGGACTGGAAAAGGTCAGTTTTCATTCCAATCCCAAAGAAAGGCAATGCCAAAGAATGCTCACACTACCACACAATTGTACTCATCTCACATGCTAGTAAAGTAATGCTCAAAATTCTCCAAGACAGGCTTCAGCAGTATGTGAACCGTGAATTCCCAGATGTTCAAGCTGGTATTAAAAAAGGCAGAAGAACCAGAGAT
Organism: Dama dama; assembly: GCF_033118175.1. Lineage (NCBI taxonomy): Eukaryota > Metazoa > Chordata > Mammalia > Artiodactyla > Cervidae > Dama > Dama dama. The sequence goes on along the minus strand of NC_083691.1, from coordinate 21,803,121 downwards.
CAAATTGCCAACATCCACTGGATCATCAAAAAAGCAAGAGAGTTCCAGAAAAAAACATCTATTTCTGCTTTATTGACTATGCCAAAGCCTTTGACTGTGTGGATCACAATAAACTGTGGAAAATTCTTCAAGAGATGGGAATACCAGACCACCTGACCTGCCTCTTGAGAAACCTGTATGCAGGTCAGGAAGCAAGAGTTAGAACTGGACATGGAACAACAGACTGGTTCCAAATAGGAAAGGGAGCACGTCAAGGCTGTATACTGTCACCCTGCTTATTTAACTTATATGCAGAGTACATCATGAGAAACGCTGGGCTGGAAGAAGCACAAGCTGGAATCCAGATTGCTGGGAGAAATATCAATAACCTCAGATATGAAAATGATACCACCCTTATGGCAGAAAGTGAAGAGGAACTAAAAAGCCTCTTGATGAAAGTGAAAGAGGAGAGTGAAGAATTGGCTTAAAGCTCAACATTCAGAAAACTAAGATCATGGCATCTGGTCCCATTACTTCATGGCAAGTAGTTGGGAAAACATTGGCTGACTTTATTTTTTTGGGACTCCAAAATCACTGCAGATGGTTATTGCAGCCATTAAGTTAAAAGACACTTGCTCCTTGGAAGGAAAACTATGACCAACCTGGATAGCATATTAAAAAGCAGAGACATGACTTTGCTAACAATGGTCCATCTAGTCAAGGCTATGGTTTTTCCAGTGGTCATGTATGGATGTGAGGGTTGTGCTGTGAAGAGAGCTGAACACAGAATAATTGATGCTTTTGAACTGTGGTGTTGGAGAAAACTCTTGAGAGTCCCCTGGACTGCAAGGAGATCCAACCAGTCCATCCTAAAGGAGATCAGTCCTGGGTGTTCATTGAAAGGATTGATGCTGAAGCTGAAACTCCAATATTTTGGCCACCTCATGTGAAGAGTTGACTCATTGGAAAAGACCCTGATGCTGGGAGGGATTGGGAGCAGGAGGAGAAGGGGACGACAGAGGATGAGATGGCTGGATGGCATCACCGACTCGATGGACATGAGTTTGAATAAACCCCAGGAGCTGGTGATGGACAGGGAGGCCTGGCGTGCTGCGATTCATGGGGTCGTAAAGAGTCAGACACGGCTGAGCTACTGAACTGAATTCAACTGAAGAACACCTTGGAAATCTATGATTCCAAGTTTGATTGATTGCCCTGAGGGCTTGTGTAGATAAGTAGCCTCTTCCATTAAGCTCCTTAACTGGCAGTACAGGAATGTTTCAAAGACCTATGCACAGCACAGTAAGTCAGTTTTCTAATAAAGACTCAGTGACAGGTCTTCCTTCTGAGGTTCCTGTCTGTTTCAGAGCACACTGAAGTATAATTCAGGCAGTGGCTTATATGGGATAATTTGAGTTTTTATAAAGTACCCTTCTTATATTCTGCTCAGGTCAGTTGAATTGTTAGAACAGAGATTAGAAGGTAGCTGATTTAATGGACTACCCTGGTGGTTCAGTGGTAAAGAATTAGCCTGCCAATGCAGGAGATGTGGGCTTGATCCCTGTTTCTGGAATATCCCTTGGAAAAGGAAATGACAGCCCTGTCTAGTATTCTTGCCTAGGAAATTCCTTGAACAGAGGAGCCTGGTGGGCTGCAATCCATGGGGTCACAAAAAGAGTCAGACAAGACCTAGAGACTAAACAACAAAACTAGTCTAGTGGTTTGTAGAGGCTAGTAGGTGCACAAAGATGCATGCCTCACTTGTTTATATTATGCTTGGAGAACCAATCGATAACTTACATCTCCTACAAAAAAAAAAAAAAATACAATTTCTGAAAAACAGACAAATACTGCATTCAAGTTTATAGCAGGGGGAAAAGACTTTACATTCTACAGTCATACCAAGTATTTAATTCTCCTCTACTGAAATTCACTGTGGGGGATTTTGTGTAGGTACCAGGAAAGATGTATTTGTGCCTTTTCCATATTTTTGAGTATACTGCATCCATTTGTTATAAGTGGACTCGTTAAGATTTAAGTAAACTCGAAGCAAATAAGTTCTTGCAGAAATCACTCTAGTAAAGTCATATATTTGCATTCATATTAACATACTATGGGTCAGCAATCTATGTCCTTTAGGAAATCTAGCTTGTTTTGTGTTTATGCTCAACCTGTATGCTAAGAATCACTTTTTCATTTTCAAATGTTTAAAAAGTCATGAAAGAATAATATTTCATATGTGAAAATTCTGTGACATTCATATTTCAGTATCAATAAAATTTTTATTGGAATATAGCCATGTTTGTTTATGTATTATCTATGATTGTTTTTACCCTGTGAAAGCAGAATTAAGTAGCTGTGACAGAGACAATGCCTGAACCATAATGCCTGAAATATTCAGATAATGACTGAACCATACATAATGCCTGAAATATTTATTCATTGACCTTTTAGAGAAAAGTTTGCCGTCCTTGTATTAAAATAACCCAGGACACTAAATCCTATATATTATACTATTTTTTTAGTTTGATAAATTACTATTTTGAGTACAGTCTATATACTAAACAAAGAACAACATGTATGTAACAAGAAAAATGGAAAATCCAAGATATAAATCTTCCAGTAATTTATTACATTGAATAGGGTGTGCTATTTGGGATCAGATTAGTGTCTGCCACCATCCAATTAATGTGCGTGCCATTGGGCAGATGTAGTAATCATTTTACACTTCAATAAATAATAAGAAAAACATGGGTTTGAACCAGATGAGTGATTATTAAATAACTATATTCAATAAAATTGGGAAGAGGAATATAGATTATCCTTTAAAAATAAAATTTTTATTCAATTTAGTATAATCTTCCTTTTATCTGAGACTCTGTTATTCCTAACTGTGGTTTTAAAAATATTTTTTCTTTCTATGCATGTTTCATAAAAGTATATACAATTTTATTTTGTGGTTTTTTTTTTTTCATTTCCAAATGAAACCATGGCAATCCAATTACATCCGTATATACAAGATGCACAGACATATATGTATATGTGAATAAATAGCCATACATACATACAAATGTATATTTATATGTCAAATTTTAAAAAATTCTTTAAGTCATTTGGCAAGATAAGTTTAATGTCATCTCCATTCCTAAATAATTCTATTATTTATAAATATAATCTTCAAGTAAGGATTACAGAGTGCATAAATTTTGAAACAATATTCTATTCCTGATAGAATATTAGGGAAAATTTAAGTGACTAATGCAATATTGGCTATTTATTGCTATAGCAGTATTTAACTGGCCTATTTCTAAAATATTCCTATGTCATATGAGTAGAATCACTTATCCTATTCCTATCCTATCTCAAGAAAAAAAATTCTATCAAGGTTTCAGAATTCATTGTGATTTATAGCTTCTGTGTGCACAGAAGTATTTTGAGTGCAGTCTTCTCTGACACAAACACCTCGTGAATTGACTTGCCATATTACATGTCAGAACAAATGACCAGCTGTTCTCAGAAAACAGGGCAATTCCCATCACGGCCTCTACTCTCAAGTTTTTTATTTTTATGGGCAATTTAAAGAACGTGACTTAAGAATTATATCTATTCTTTTCTAACAGCATGTGCCCAATCACTTACATCTCTAACTTGTATCTATTGATCTCTATTGAATTTCCTTTGTCCTCAGAAACCTTTGAGGAATCCTCTAAAACTATACAAGTGTGTGTGTGAGAGTGTCTGTTTTTCTGAAAGGTAAAAAGTGAATACCCTGGGGAGCTTATATGTGCAAGGGTAATTCTGACATGTTCCATCCATTTGTACCTATAAAATCCCATCAACTGGTTTATTTCATAATCACATATTTCTTTTATAAGAAATTCACAGTGAATTTGATTTCAGTTCTGCCCATGACTGATGTATAAAATGATGTAAATTATAAACATCTTAAAGAAAAATCCACAATTAAAGAGCAGAAATTTAAAAAATAAAAATAATAACTCATTGATTTATCTTAGATGTTATTAATAGAGAAAGAAAATAGTTTTATCAAAGTACAATTAATAATATTTAAAGAATAATGAATAATGGGTAAGATACTAGAAGACTGAAAAGGAAGAAATGCTATCTTATTGTCACAAATATATGGGTAACATTTTATCGATTTCTAGACTTCTTAGCTTCAAAATAATGTAAGACAAATAGTATATTATGGAAAGAGTTTCAGGTCAAGAAGCAATGGTTAGAACTGGACATAGAGCAACACACTTGTCCCAAATTGGGAAAGGAGTGTGTCAAGGCTGTATACTGTCCCCCTGCTTACTTAACTTATATGCAGAGTATATCATACAAAAGGCTGGGTTGGATGAAGCCCAGGATGGAAATAAGCTGGAATCAAGACTTCCAGGAGAAATATCAATAACCTCAGATATGCAGGTGACACCACCCTTATGGCAGAAAGTGAAGAGGAACTAAAGAGCCTCTTGATGAAAGTGAAGAAGGAGAGTGAAAAGGCTGGCTTAAAACTCAACATTCAGAAAACTAAGATCATGTCATCTGGTCCCATAACTCCATGGCAAATAGATGGAGGAACAAAGGAAACAGTGAGAGACTTTATTTTCTTAGACTCCAAAATCACTGCAGATGGTGGCTACAAGACACAATTTATATAAAGAATCTGAAATGATATAATTCATGGAAGCAGAAAGGAGAATGGTGATTTCCATGGCCTGGGGGGAGAAAAAACGAGACATATTAATTAATTAATCAAGTGTACAAGGTGTCAGTTATGCAAGATGTGTAATTCTTACAATTTTACTCTAAAACATAGGGGCTATAGATAATGATACTGTGTTATACAGTATAATTTAAAAAATTGTTAAGAGGACAAATCTTATGTTGTGTTCTTATCACATAAAAGATAGAAAGGGCAAGAGGAAACTTTTGGAGGTGATGATCGATACATATTAACATAGCTATGACATCGATTTGTGATGAGGGCTTTATGGGTGCATCAGTCAGTCAGTCAGTTCAGTCGCTCAGTCATGTCCGACTCTTTGCGACCCCATGAATCGCAGCACGCCAGGCCTCCCTGTCCATCACCAGCCCCTGGGGTTTATTCAAACTAATGTCCATCGAGTCGGTGATGCCATCCAGCCATCTCATCCTCTGTCATCCCCTTCTCCTCCTGCTCCCAATCCCTCCCAGCATCAGGGTCTTTTCCAATGAGTCAACACTTAGCATGAGGTGGCCAAAGTACTGGAGTTTCAGCTTCAGCATCAATCCTTCCAATGAACACCCAGGACTGATCTCCTTTAGGATGGACTGGTTGGATCTATACTTATGTCTAAATTCATCAAATTGTATACATTAAACCTGTATTGTGTATGTCAGTTAAATGTCAATACTGTGGTAAAAGGCTGTGTGTGCATGCTTTGTTGCTCAGTTGTGTCTGACTCTTTGCTATAGTCCCATGGGCTATAGCCCACCACGCTCCTCTGTCCATGGGATTCTCCAGGCAGTTTGGTGTCAGTCTATTGCAGATTTACAGTCTTGAAAGTACCCATGCTATACTTGGCACTTCATTTCCTGGGTGAAAGGTATTACAGAGCAAGAGCCACAGCCTTCTTTACAGTCTTATCTCATGAAGCCACCTCCTAGTATAGTCTCTAATTCTAGAATATACACATTCAATCTGATGTTCCATGCAGAGTTGTTTGTGCTTATTTTAAACCAAGAAGAATGAGGAATATCCTGAATGTGTCTTGAAGTTGCTCTAAGATAAGATAGAACTTAAAAAAGAAAAAAATACAAGGACTTCTAATGTAATAAATATAATAAAGCTTAAGTTCAAACTTCAGAAATGATTAAAATCCTGCTACAGGAAGTGGTGAATACAAGATATCAGAGCAGAAGAGAAGCAGATTGACTCTGCTTGAGACTCAGTGAAGGTTCTGTAGCACAAGCCCTGAATTAAAGTGCTCCTTCAAAGAAAGCTTAAATTTAAGACAGTGAAAGAAGAAAGTGGTAGAATGAGAGATGGAGGAACCTATGTCCTTGCTTAAATGAAATGCAAAAGTGAAAGATTTATAATTCCTATGTGGATGAAATCAGAAGAAATGGTCTGAAGATCTGACTAAGAAGAAGATTTGTGACTACAGTGATTACAAATCTTAAATTCATTAATAAAGTAAATATTTTGTACTTTTAACCTTAGGTGTGTTTAGAAAAGTGTCTTTTATAGTCTTGCTAAAAGTATTTAAGTATACGTATATTATAACCTTCTTTTTTTTTTTTTTTTTTAGAATGAGGGAACCATGTGTACAATGCGTCTTGCAAGTTATTGTTAATGCTAACATTGTATGTACATCTAGGTATATTCTATATATCTTTCCAGACACAGGTTTTGCTGTGTCTTCTTCACATTTTATATTTGTTTCAGAGAAGTGCTTTAAAAATCTAAATGTATTCTACTTTCTCCCATTTGCTTTAATATGTATGCATTCCTTCTCTTATAAGAATGCTCTTTATCAATGCACTGTCCTTCCTGGCTAATTTCTCATCTTGCAAGATTTGGTCCATCTACAGTGTTCATAGGAATGCTTTCCCTGATCCTCCACTAATCAGACCTTGTTTCTATTTCTATGCAGGCTCTTCTCATGTTTCCTACTTTCAAAATGCTTAACTAAGTCTTCCAAAGTTTTGGATTATTTGTCTATTATCATAATAGATTATAAAGTGTATCAGAGTTTCTAAAATAGGAACTACAATTTCTAAGTGTTCTCATCCTTTTCAATATCACACCAGAAGTTTATAGTTAATTAATGAACACTTGTTAAATGAATCAAAGAATGAGTGAACACACATGAACACACAACACAAACTCATATCCAGCTACACACATAAACAGGAAATGCCCAAAGCTTTGTTTAGAGTAGCATGACTCTAAAAGTGCATATGATCCCGTTTTTAACATCAATGTCACTGGAGATAAATCTGATTGTGAATGTTGGACATGGAATGATAAATGTTAAAGCATACCTCTGAACTCTTGCAGCCATAGGACATGCTCAATGATGCTACACATGAAGGAGAAACAATCTATATTCCTGCAAAGTGAAAAAAACAAAACAAAACACTTTCAACACAACATGAAAGGTAGTTTCATCAAAAGGAGCAAATTATAGTAACACTTTTGCTGCAGTAGAGTGTGGCAGAATGCAAAACACAGAAGTAGAACATAGAATTAACAAGTCCAAGAATACAGAGTACGTAAATTGGGAAGATGTAAGACAGAAAGCTGCAGGGCACCGCAGGGAGAGGCCAGACATGTGACTCTGATTAACTCATGAAATAACAGATGACCTTTTAAAAAACCACATTTAGAGGACAAAGGATGATTATTTCAGGTGAACCTGAAAAATGTAATAAAGAATTCAAATAGCTTTATTTAAATGTGCCAAAGATGAAAATGATTAGGCAAGAAAAGGAAAGATGAGAACAATTCAGTCACTCAAAACCAATACTCCAGCATGGTTTTGAAAAAGCATCCTTACTGAGTCCAAGCTTGCTCTGCTCACTGTATAACAGGCCAGTTAACCTAGAGAAGAGGTGTTAAGGTGAGGAATTCGACTTTACTCAGAAAACTGGAAGACTGAGAAGATGGCAGACTAATGTTTCAAAATAACCATCTCATCAGGGTCTGGATGCCAGGTTCTTTTATAGAACAGAGAGGCAGGGAGGTGAGGATGTAAAGTAAAAATGACCATTAGTCTTACAAATATATCCAGGAATGGCCATATCCGAGTAGGGGGTGTACTAATTTATTTCTTCCTGTAGCTATCCACAGGTGGACAGGGTCTTGAACAAAGGCATTTTATTTTAACATTCAGGCACAGGAGCAGGCTTCCCCAAGGCAGGTCATTATGTATGGATAGTATCCTTCTAATAAACAAAAGCAATGGGAAGCAAAGGTTAAAGCAAAAGAAACAGATCCAACATGGAGTCAGTTCTTCCCTGTAACAGTACGGTAGAGGTGTTTTATACAGAGAATAAATGTGATAGCAATAATAACACGTGTTTTTTTTTTTTCCTTAGTTTTTGTGGTGTATTTGTTTTCACCAGTTGCTAAATTTGCAACAGTTTATAGTTACTTAGGGTTTCCCAGGTGGTGCTACTGGTAAAGAAACCAAGTGCAATTGCAGGAGATGCCAGAGACAAGGGGTCGCTCCCTAAATTGGGAAATACCTTGATGGAGAGCATGGAAACTCACTCTAATATTCTTGCCTGAAGAACCCCATGGACAGAGGAGTTTGGTGGGCCATAGTCCATGAGGTGGAAAAGAGTTGGACACGACTGAAACAATTTAGCATTCATGGAAAATTTCTTTTTCTCTATATAATAAGCAGTTTAAAAAAATAGCACCATATATGTACCACTCCACTCCTGTAATTGTGTTATCTTATGGGCAATGATTGACCTTAAGATGGGGAGATTATTTGGATGTGTTTGGTGTGATAACATGAACCCTTGAAGTGGTTCATTTCAAAGGCTGATGCTGAAGTTGAAGTCATTTAGTTCCAGAAAGAAACTGAATTTGGCCAACAACCTGAATAAGTTTAGAAGAGGATTATTCCCCTCTGTGGAAACTGTGGAAAATTCTTAAACAGATGGAATACCAGACCACCTGACCTGTCTCCTGGGAAATGTGTGTGCAGGTCAGGAAGCAACAGTTAGAACTGGACATCGAACAACAGACTGGCTCCAAATAGGAAAAGGAGTATGTCAAGGCTGTATATTGTCACCTTGCTCATTTAACTTATATGCAGAGTACCTCATGAGAAATACCAGGCTGGATGAAGCACAAGCTGGAATCAGGATTGCCAGGAGAAATATCAATAACCTCAGATATGCAGAAAGTGAAGAACTAAAAAAGCCTCTTGATGAAAGTGAAAGAGGAGAGTGAAAAAGTTGGCTTAAAACTTAACATTCAGAAAACTGGGATCATGGCATCCGGTCCCATCACTTCATGACAAATAGATGGGGAAACAGTAGAAACAGTGGTTGACTTTATTTTTCTGGGCTTCAAATCACTGAAGATGATGACTGCAGCCATGAAATTAAAAGACGCTTGGCTCCTTGGAAGAAAAGTTATGACCAACCTAGAGATCTTATTAAAAAGCAGAGATGTTACTTTGCCATCAGAGGTCCATCTAGTCAAGGCTATGATTTTTCCAATAGTCACGTGTGGAAATGAGAGTTGACCTATGAAGAAAGCTGAGTGCTGAATTGATGCTTTTAAACTGTGGTGTTGGAGAAGAATCTTGAGAGTCCCTTGGACTGCAAGGAGATCCAAAAGGTCAATCCTAAAGGGAATCAGTCCTGAATATTCATTGGAAGGACTGATCCTGAAGCTGAAATTCCAATAATTTCGCTACCTGATGCGAAGAACTGACTCATTGGAAAAGACCCTGATGCTGGGAAAGATTGGAGGTGGGAGAAGAAGGGGACGACATAGGATGAGTTGGTTGGATGGCATCACCAACTCAATGGACATGAGCTTGAGTAAGCTCTGGGAGTTGGTGATGGACAGGGAAACTTGGCATGCTGCAGTCCATGGGGTCACAAAGAGTCAGATATGACTAAGCGACTGAACTGAACTGATATGTTGTCACCCTGATTAATTAAATTATATGCAGAGTACATCATGTGAAATGCTGAGCTGGGACAAAGCTCCAGCTGGAATCAAGATTTCCAGGAGAAATATCAATAACCTCAGATATACAGATGACACCACTCTAATAGCAGAAAGTGAAGAGAAACTAAAGAGCCTCTTGATGAAAGTGAAAGAAGAGAGTGAAAAACCTGGCTTAAAATTAAAAATTAAAAAACTAAGGAAGTTATGGAAGATGGTGGAGGAATAGGATGGGGAGACCACTTTGTCCCCCACAAATTCATCAAAAGACCACTTGAACACTGAGCAGCTTCCACAGTACAACTTCTGAATGCTGGTGGAGGACACCAGGCACCCAGAAAGGCAGCCCATGCTCTTCGAAAAGAGGTAAGACAAAATATAAAAGACAAAAAGAGAGACAAAAGAGTTAGGATGGAGACCCATCCCGAGGAGGGAGTCATTAAGAAGTTTCCAAACACCAGGAAACCCTCTCACCAGCAGGTATGTGGGGACTTTTGGTATCTCAGAGGGCAGCATAACCAGGAAAACAAAAACAAAAACAAAAAACAACCCACAGTATACCTGCCTTAACCACATCTCCCAGCAGAGAAGTAGCCCAGACGCTCGCGTCTGCCACCAAGAAGCGGGGATTGAACAGGGGGTTGCGGGTTGCATGCTTAGGGTAAGGACCCGGCCTGAATGCCCTGAGGAAAATCTGAAGGAACTAATGTGAGCTAGCAACCCAAACTCTAGGATAGCCAGAAAGAGGGAAAAAAAGAGAGAGAGAGAGAGAACTTCCCCACGAAAAGCTCTAACCTAAGGCACAGCCTGGCCTGCTCATAGAACAAAGGATTGAGTGAACACCAGAGGAGAGGTAGTGAGCTGAGGACCAGCCCATCACCCCACGGAGGGAGAGAGGCAGGCGGGCAGCAGCCAGAGCCAGAAGATAAGGGGCATCCACCACCAGACTGTGAGCAGGCTCCCAATTGCTAACCAAGTCTTCCTGGGATCCTGGACAGCTGACATCTGCCAGGAGGGCCACAGCCAGAGATCATCTCCCCAGAGATACACAGGACACCTGACAAGGCGCTCTTGCTGCGCACCCAGGAAACCAAGTGTCTGGGACTAGGGAGGTGACTAAGATGCACAGACTATATGGGATAGTGTGCTCACCAAGCACCTGGTCACCTGAGCCGCTCGGACCTGGGAAGGGCACAAAACGCAGGCCCAACCCAGTCTGTGCTTTTGTGGAGTACCTGAGAACCTGAACTGAGCAGCTTAGACCTGGGAAGTGCACAAAATCCAGGGCCAGCTTTGGACAGTTCCCCTGCAGAGCAACCTGGAGCCTGAGCAGTGTAGACTAGGAAAGCACATTGCCCCACATGAGCTGGGGCAAGCCCAGTGTGGCCCATACACAGAGCACTCCCCACACAAGCCAATGATATTTGCAGTGTTCCTCCCTCCCCACAGCACAACTGAACAAGTGAGCTTAAATAAATGAACACCTTCACCCCCTTGAGTCAGGGCGAAAATTAGACACTGGAGAGACCTGCAAACAGAGGAAGTCAAACAAAGAAGAGGGAACCGTTTGGAAGTGACAGGTGTTAACAGATTAAAACCCTGTAGTTAGCATTGACTACATTGGAAGGGGCCTATAGACCTTGAGAAGAAGTGTAAGCTGGAACAAGGAAATACTTGAAACTCAACTAACCCCACACTGCCCTCAACAGCTCCGGGGAAATTCCTAGATATATTTTACTATTATCAATTTTTAATTTTTAAATTTTTTTAAATTTATAAGTTACTTATTACTACTTTAATTTTCATTTTTATACCTACCATTCAGTTCAGTTCAGTCACTCAGTCATGTCCGACTCCTTGCGACCCCATGAACCACAGCACGCCAGGCCTCCCTGGCCATCCCCGGAGTGATGTCCAACTCCCGGAGTCCATCCAAACCCATGTCCATTGAGTCGGTGATGCCATTCAAACATTTCATCCTCTGTTGTCCTCTTCTATTCCTGCCCTCAACCTTTCTAGCATCAGGGACTTTTCAAATGAGTTAACTCTTCACATCAGGTGGCCAAAGGATTGGAGTTTCAGCTTCAGCATCAGTTCTTCCAATGAAAATTCAGGACTGATTTCCTTTAGGATGGACTGGTTGGATTTCCTTTCAGTCCAAGGGACTCTCAAGAGTCTCCTTCAACACCACATTTCAAAAGCATCAATTCTTCGGCACTCAGCTTTCTTTATAGTCCAAATCTCACATTCATACATGACCACCGGAAAAACCAGAGCCTTGACTAGATGGACCTTTGTTGACAAAGTAATCTCTCTGCTTTTCAATATGCTATCTAGGTTGGCCATAACTTTCCTCCCAAGGAGTAAGCGTCTTTTAATTTCATGGCTGAAGTCTCCATCTGCAGTGATTTTGGAGCCCCCAAAAATAAAGTCAGCCACTGTTTCCCTGTATATTTGCCATGAAGTGATGGAACCAGATGCCATGATCTTAGTTTTCTGAATGTTGAGCTTTAAGCCAACTTTTCACTCTCCTCTTTCACTTTCATCAAAAGGCTCTTTAGTTCCTCTTCACTTTCTGCCATAAGGGTGGTGTCATCTGCATATCTGAGGTTATTGATATTTATCCCGGCAATCTTGATTCCAGCTTGTGCTTCTTCCAGCCCAGCGTTTCTCATGATGTACTCTGCATATAAGTTAAATAAGCAGGGTGACAATATATAGCCTTGACGTACTCCTTTTCCTATTTGGAACCAGTCTGTTGGTTGATGTCCAGTTCTAACTGTTGCTTCCTGACCTGCATACAGGTTTCTCAAGAGGCAGGTCAGGTGGTCTGGTATTCCCATCTCTTTCAGAATTTTCCACAGTTTATTGTGATCCACACAGTCAAAGGCTTTGGCATAGTGAATAAAGCAGAAATAGATGTTTTTTCTGGAACTCTCTTGCTCTTTTGATGATCCAGCAGATGTTGGCAATTTGATCTCTGGTTCCTCTGCCTTTTCTAAAACCAGCTTGAACATCTGGAAGTTCGCGGTTCACATTCTGCTGAAGACTAGCTTGGAGAATTTTGAGCATTACTTTACTAGTGTTTGAAATGAGTGCAATTGTGTGGTACTTTGAACATTCTTTGGCATTGCCTTTCTTTGGGATTGGAATGAAAACTGACCTTTTCTAGTCCTGTGGCCACTGCTGAGTTTTCCAAACTTGCTGGCATATTGTGTGCAGCACTTTCATGGCATCCTCTTTCAGGATTTGAAATAGCTCAACTGGAATTCCATCACCTCCACTAGCTTTGTTCGTAGTGATGTTTTCTAAGGCCCACTTGACTTCACATTCCAGGATGTCTGGCTCTAGGTGAGTGATCACATCATCATGATTATCTGGGTCATGAAAATCTTTTTTGTACCGTTCTTCTGTGTATTCTTGCCAGCTCTTCTTAATATCTTCCACTTCTGTTAGGTCACTACCATTTCTGTCCTTTATTGAGCCCATCTTTACATGAAATATTCCCTTGGTACCTCTAATTTTCTTGAAAAAAATCTCTAGTCTTTCCCATTCTATTGTTTTCCTCTATTACTTTGCATTGATCACTGAGGAAGGATTTCTTATCTTTCTATACTATTCTTTGGAATTCTGCATTCAAATGGATATATCTTTCCTTTTCTCCTTTGATTTTCACTTTTCTTCTTCTTCTTCCCCCCGCCCCCCCCCCCCCCACAGCTATTTGTAAGCCCTCCTCAGACAGTTATTTTGCTTTTTTGCATTTCTTTTTCTTGGGGAATTTCTTGATTCCTATCTCCTGTACAATGTCACTAACCTACATTCATAGTTTATCAGGTATTCTGTCTATCAGATCTAGTCCCTTAAATCTATTTGTAACTTCCACTGTATAGTCATAAGGGATTTGATTCATGTCATATCTGAATCATCTAGTGGTTTTCTCCAGTTTCTTCAATTTCAGCCTGAATTTGGCAATAAGGAGTTCATGATCTTAGCCCCTGTCAGCTCCCAGTCTTGTTTTTGCTGACTGTATAGAGCTTCTCCTGTAGAAGGCAATGGCACCCCACTCTGGCACTCTTGCCTGAAAATCCCATGGACGGAGGAGCCTGGTGGGCTGCAATCCATGCCATCGCTAAGAGTCGGACACTACTGAGCAACTTCACTTTCACTTTTCACTTTCATGCATTGGAGAAAGAAATGGCAACCCACTCCAGTGTTCTTGCCTGGAGAATCCCAGGGACGGGGGAGCCTGGTGGGCTGCCGTCTATGAGGTCGCACAGAGTCAGACACGACTGAAGAGATGCGGCAGCAGCAGCATAGAGTGTCTTCATCTTTGGCTGCAAAGAATATAATCAATCTGATTTCAGTGTCAACCATCTGGTGATGTCTATGTGTAGAGTCTTCTTTTGTTTTGTTGGAAGAGGGTATTTGCTAGGACAAGTGCATTCTCTTGGCAGAACTCTATTAGCTTTTGCCCTGCTTCAAGGTAACCTACCATTTCCTTGCAAAAAAAAAAAAAAAAGACTCAATTTTTTAAGCAAATTTCATGTATATATTTTTTATAATTTTGTGACTTTTTTATTGTATTTTTGAGCCTCTAACCTCTACTCTAGATTTTTAATCTTTGCTTTTTGGTATATTTTATCAATTTTGTAACTTTAAGGATCTAATCTTCAGTACCCATTTTTACTTAGGGGTGTGATTACTGGCTTGATTGCTTTCTCCGCTTTGACTCTCCTTTTTCTCCCCCAGGTCACCTCTATCTCCTCCCTCCCCCTTGTCTTCTCTACCTAACTCTGTGAATCTCTATGGGTGTTCCAGGCTGTGGAGAACACTTAGGGAACTGATTACTGGCTAGATTTATCTCTCTCCTTTTGACTTCCCTTCTTCTCTTCCTGGTCACCTCTATCTCCTTCCTAACTCTTCTCTTCTCTATGTAACTTTGTGAACCTCTCTGAGTGTTCCAGACTGTGAACAGCACATAGGGAATTTATTACTCCCTAGATTGCTCTCTCCTGTTTTGATTCCCCCTCTTCTCTTCCTGGTCACCTATGTCTCCCTCCTCCCTCTTCTCTTCTCCCTATAACTCTGTGAACCTCTCTGGGTGTCCCTCACTGTGGAGAATCTTTTCACCATTAACCTAGATGCACATCATTGGTGCTGTATGGATGGAGAAGTCTTGAGGCTACTGAAAGAATAAGACTGAAAACCAGGGGCAGGAGTCTTAAATCCAAAACTTGAGAACACAAGAAAACTCCTGAACCCAGGGAACATTAATCAACAAGAGCTCATCCAAAAGCCTCCATAACTACACTGAAACCAAGCTCCACCCAAAAGCCAACAAGTTTCACAGCAAGACATACCAAGCTAATTCTCTGAGAAGGCTGGAACATAATCCTAAGCATTAAATACAGGTCAAAATGCACACCCAACCCATAGACACCTCAAAACTCACTACTGGACACTTCATTGCACTCCAGAGAGAAGAGACCCAACTCCACCGACCAGAACACTGACACAAGCTTCCCTAACCAGGAAGCCTTGACAAGTCACTTGTCCAACCCCATCCACAGGGAGGAACCTCCACAATAAAGAGGAACCACACACTTCAAGCATACAGAAAGGCCACCCCAAACACAGCAATCTAAACAAGACGAAAAGACAGAGAAATGTTCAGCAGGTAAAGAAACATGATAAATGTCCACCAAACCAAACAAAAGAGGAGATAGGGAATCTACCTGAAAAAGAATTGAGAATAATGATAGTAAAAATGATCCAAAATCTTGAAAATAAAATGGAGTTACAGATAAATAGACAATAAAGTCAATAAATGAGAAAAAGATGTTTTTCTGAAATTCTCTTGCTTTTTTGATGAGCCAGAGGATGTTGGCAATTTGATCTCTGGTTCCTCTGCCTTTTCTAAAACATACCTCAACATAATAAAAGCCATATATGATAAAGCTACAGCAAACATTATCCTCAATGGTGAAAAACTGAAAGCATTTCCCCTAAAGTCAGGAACAAGAAAAGGGTGCCCACTCTCACCACTACTGTTCAACATAGTTTTGGAAGGTTTAGCCACAGCAATCAGAGAAGAAAAAGAAATAAAAGGAATCCAGATTGGAAAAGCAGAAGTAAAACTCTCACTGTTTGCAGATGGCATGATTGTCTACATAGAAAACCCCAAAGACACCACCAGAAAATTACTAGAACTAATCAATGAATATAGTAAAATTTCAGGAATAAAATTAACATACAGAAATCTCTTGTATTCCTGCACACTAACAATGAGAAAACAGAAAGAAAAATTAAGGAAACAATTCCATTCACCATTGCAATGAAAATAATAAAATACTTAGGAATAAATCTATCTAAAGAAAGAAAAGCCAGAAAGATAAAGAACATTACAGCATACTGACACATGTATATGAAATTTAGAAAGGTGATAACGATAACCCTATATGCAGAACAGAAAAAGAGACACAGAAATACAGAACAGACTTTTGAACTTTGTGGGAGAATGTGAGGGTGGGATATTTCAAAAGAACAGCATGTATACTATCTATGGTGAAACAGATCACCAGCCCAGGTGGGATGCACGAGACAAGTGCTCCGGCCTGGTGCACTGGGAAGACCCAGAGGAATCGGGTGGAGAGGGAGGTGGGAGGGGGGATCGGGATTGGGAATACATGTAAATCCATGGCTGATTCATATCAATGTATGACAAAACCCACTGGAAAAAAAAAATAATAATAATAAAAATAAAAAGAAAGAAAAGACCTATATATAGAAAACTATAAAACACTGATGAAAGAAATCAAAGATGACACAAATAGATGAAGAAATATACCAAGTTCACGGGTCAGAAGAATTAATATAGTGAAAATGAGTATACTACCCAAAGCAATCTATAGATTCAATGCAATCCCTACCAAACTACCAATTGTATTTTTCAGAGAACTAGAACACATAATTTCACAATTTGTATGGAAATACAAAAAAAGTCAAATAGCCAAAGCAGTCTTGAGAAAGAAGAATGGAACTGGAGGCAACAACCTGCCTGACTTCAAACTACACTACAAAGCAACAGTCATCAAGACAGTATGGTACTGGCACAAAGACAGAAATATAGATCAGTGGAGCAAAATGGAAAGCCCAGAGATAAATCCACACCCCTATGGACATCTTATCTTTGACAAAGGAGGCAATAATATACAATGGAGAAAAGATAATCTTTTTAATAAGTGGTGCTGGGAAAACTGGTCAACCACTTGTGAAAGAATGAAACTAGAACACTTTCTAACACCATACACAAAAACAAACTCAAAATGGATTAAAGACATAAATGTAAGACCAGAAACTATAAAACTCCTAAAGGAAAACATAGGCAAAACACTCTGACATAAATCACAGCAGGATCCTCTATGACCCATCTTCCAGAGTAAGGGAAATAAAGGCAAAAATAAACAAATATTAAATTTAAAAGCTTTTGTACAATGAAGGAAACTATTAGCAAGGTGAAAAGACAGCCTTCAGAATGGGAGAAAATAATAGCAAACAAAGCAACCAACAAAGAATTAATCTCAAAAATTTATAAGCAATCCCTGCAGCTCAATTCCAGAAAAATAAATGACCCAATCAAAAAACATGCCAAAGAACTCAACAGACATTTCTCCACAGAAGACATACAGATGGCTAACAAACACATGAAATATGCTCAACACCACTCATTATCAGAGAAATGCAAATCAAAACCTCAGTGAGGCAGCATCTCACGCTGGTCAGAATGGCTGCTATGAAAACAATCTACAGACAATAAATGCTGGAGAGGATGCGGAGAAAAGGGAACCCTCTTACACTGTTGGTGGGAGTGCAAACTAGTACAGCCACTACAGAGAACAGTGTGGAGATTCCTTAAAAAACTGGAAATAGAACTGCCATATGACCCAGCAATCTCACTGCTGGGCATACACACTGAGGAAACCAGAATTGAAAGAGACACATGCACACCAATGTTCATCACAGCATTGTTTAAAATAGCTAGGACGTAGAAGCAACCTAGATGTCCATCGACAGATGAATGGATAAGAAAGCTGTGGTACATATACACAGTGGAATATTACTGTGGCACATATACACAATGGAATATTACTGTGGCACATATACACAATGGAATATTACTCTGCTATTAAAAATGCATTTGAATCAGTTCTAATGAGGTGGATGAAACTAGAGCCTATTATACAGAGTGAAGTAAGTCAGAAAGAAAAACATCAGTACAGTATACTAACACATATATAAGGAATTTAGAAAGATGGTAACGATGACCTTATATGTGAGACAGCAAAAGAGACACAGATGTAAAAAACAGACTTTTGGCATCTTTGGGAGAAGGCGAGGGTGGAATGATTTGAGAGAATAGTATTGAAACATGCATATTACCACATGTGAAACAGATCGCCAGTCCAAGTTTGATGCATGAGACAGGGTGCTCAGGGCTGGTGCACTGGGATGACCTTGAGGGATGGGATGAGGAGGGAGGTGGGAGGGAGGTTCAGGATGGGGGACACATGTATATCCATGGTTGATTCATGTCAATGTATGACAAAAACCACTACAATATTGTAAAGTAATTGACCTCCAATTAAAATAAATAGATTAATTTTTTTTTAAAGAAAAAGAAAAAAAAAAAAAAAAAGATTATGGGATCTGGTCCCATCTCTTCACGGCAAATAAATGGGGGAAAATTGGAAACATTGAAAGACGTTTTCTTCTTGGGCTCCAAAATTACTGTGGATGGTGACTGAAGCCATGAAATTAAAAGACACTTGCTCTTTAGAAGAACGGTCATGACAAACCAAGATAGTGTGTTAAAAAGCAGAGATATCACTTTGATAACAAAGGTCCATATAGTCAAGGCTATGTTTTTTTCCAGTAGTCAAGTATGGATGTGAGAGATGGATCATAAAGAAAGCTGCATGCTGAAGAATTGATGCTTTCAAACTGTGTTGTTGGAGAAGACTCTTGAGAGTCCCTTGGACTGCAAGGAGATCCAACCAGTCCATCCTAAAGGAAATCAATCCTGAATATTCATTGGAATATTGATTGATTCATTGATGCTGAAGCTGAAACATCAATACTTTGGCCACCTGATGGGAAGAACTGACTCATTGGAAAAGACCCTGATGCTTGGAAAGACTGAGGGCAGGAGGAGAAGGGCAACAGAGGATGAGATGGTTGGATGGCATCACCGACTCAATGGACATGAGTTTGAGCAAACTCCAGGAGATAGTTAAAGCTTACCTGGCTTTCTAATCCCTACCTCACTGCTGCTGTGGTACTCCCAGGCCCCTGAGTTCTTGTTATCCTCACAGCTATCTGAATGGTTGTGATACCTGTCATCATGTCTTCCCTCTTCCTTATTTTCTGTCTTTCCATTTTATTCATCTTTGTAAGATTATTTCTGGGCCTGTTATTTTCATGCTTTAATGTTTTAAAGACATTTTTATACCTACAGAATAAAATCTAATATCAATAACTTATAGTATTATTCTATAGCCCTAACAAACTAGCCTATATATAGTTTCAATATATTGTTCCCATTTTCCTTCTCTCTCTCTCCCTCTCTGTCCCACACTTTCTTCAACAATTCTGCCACATCCATCTAATACAGCTAAACTTTCACTATTTTTCAAGTGTTACTGAAAACTATTACACCTCTACTCTTTTTAGAAATAGTGTTTACTATCCTGGAACAAGCACTTCATTCTTTTCCTACTAGTTAAAAAATTACCTTTTAATACTTAGCTCAATGCCACTTCATCTCTCAGTTTTTTCCCCAGAAGAAACATCTTTCACCACTCGTGCAATCAGAAGAAAGAATTCCCTTTTCTATCTGTTTTTAAAATTTCCCTATATGGACTATAAAGTCAGTGGAGTTTTCCAGGCCAGAATACTGGAGTGTGTAGCTTTTACTTTCTCCAGGGGATCTTTCTAACCCAGGGGTCAGACCCAGCCCTCCTTTATTGCAGGCAGATTCTTTACTAGCTGAGCCACTAGGGAAGTCCCTCCTTATATACCTATCACTTATTACATTGTGTTATAGTTATTGTTCAGATACCTGTTTCCTTTGCTAGATTGTGGCGTCTTTAGTGCAGAATTAACATGCCTAAATCCCAACCATAGAACTGAATTTAAATGATCTTTCCATTTATATTAAATACAATGAAATTAATTCAGATTTGCACTAAAAGTATTGAAGTGTATCTGTGCCTCCCTCCCCCCCCCCCCCTTTTTGAGAATTTTAGATATCAGCTGTGAAATGATCTTAGTCTCATGACCACTTATTCAGATTTTTCTGATACTATGAAGTTGCTATTTAGGAAATTGTTTGGAAACATAGAAAACTGTGGCCTCTAGGTTTGGCTTCACTCATAAACCCTCTCTTTTTGGAGACTTTGATATAAAGTTCCAAATTAGGAAGTCACTTGAGGGCAAATTTGTAGCTTTAGGTAATGTTGATCAATTCATGGATTTCAGAATCCTATAGAAACATCTTCCCAAGGAACATCTGAAGTTTTACTTGGTAATATGGCTTCTTTGCTTCTCTAGCCTGCAGCACAGATTTCTTTTCAAGACCTAACCTAAATCTTTCTTACTAAAACTCTAATTTATTCCTTCAATTAACAGAAAAGACCACTGCTCATGGTCCTGTAAGGAATATTTCCTCTCCTGGAAGATTGGGTGTCCATTCAACCATCTCCCTTTCAAACTGTAAGGAACCTAGATCTTCTATCTTTCTCCCACTGGGAAAAATCCCTAACATTTCATCACCAGATTTGTTCCTCTGAGGCTCCTTGTTCAGATTCTCATAACCACCTTTCCGTCAGGGTTTCTACTTGTCCAGAAGCTACACCTAGTCTGCCCTATCCTTTTCCTTCCCATGTGGCACAAATAGCAATCAAGTATAGGAGACTCTGTATTTCTGTGCAGATTTCTACAAGCCAGCAAAAGAATTTTCTCTGGCAGAGTGAGCACGATAGATTTATGAATTTTATCAAATCCTCAGCATGTCTACAGATAAGCTCTGTAGATGAACAGTGTATCATATGTACTAGACACCTTGTAATAGGGAAACACAGTATCTTCCAGTGACACTTCTTTTCTGCTTCCTAAAATCATGGATCTTCTCTAAATATTTCATTTCTTTTTAGGAAAAATGCAGAAGTATTGTTAAACATAACTCAGTTCTTTTAAAAGTTTAGACTCTGTGGCTTGTCAACAGAACAAATAAACACAGCTCTAGCAAGCCCTGCATATGAAATCACTAGCAGGATAATCCTACAGGAGGCCAACTGCTATGCTTCAATGACAAAGCACTTCAATAATAGTTTTCTACAGAGGTATATTTTACAATCCAATGAGCTAACAAATTCTAACCCACCGAGCTTAAAACAAGATGAAATAAAATAAAACATAAAATGTTCTTGTTCTGCAGAACTGGGCATGGCAATTTCTTTTGGCTTTTTTGGGGAAAACATTAACTTTTAAGTGGCTCTTCTCATGTGGGTGGGTAAAAGTAACTTATAAATAAATATTCATTAATAGTTGTGTGCTATTAAAAGGCTGTCCAAGCTGTTTTTTTCCCCTCACAGTCTGAGAAGATTTTATTTAAAGCCTTAAGCAGGGTAAATTAATGTTCTGTTCATCCCTTCTGCTGTCTTCACTTGTTTATTAATTAGCATAATCTTTTAACGTTTAGCAAGATAAAGCCTGTTGAACACTGGGGAGATACATTTTGGAAAAGAAAAACAAAAGCTGGTGAGAATCCTACCTCATAGCCAGCCTTCTCTCTTTATTAGCTTTAATCAAAGTAGGTTTGACTGTAAACACATCACCATTTTATATTTACATGTAATGCTGCCTCATTAGCAGCAAGGGAGAGACTGAGGATATGGGTATTAAGTCTGCTTTTCCTAAGTTGTGGTTATCTTGCAGTAAAATAGAAATTGAGAAATTTGAAGATGCATCAGAATAAAATTATTTAATACGTGGGTCACCATGGCCAGGAGAGTGGGCCTTGAGACACAGCACAGGCTGGCCATCTTCTCAGAAACTTTCCTAGACCTATTCCATGCATGTGTGTGTGCTCAATTGTTTCAGTCATGTCTGAAGTGACCCTATGGACTGTAGTCCACAAGGCTCCTCTGTCTATGGGATTCTCCAGGCAGGAATGCTGGAGTGTGTTGCCATTTCCTACGCCAGGGGATCTTCCCCACCTATGGATCGAACCCAGGTCTCCTGTGTCTCCTGCATTGGCAGGTGGGTTCTTTACCACTAGTGCCACCTGGGAAGCCCAGACCTCTTTCATTCATGTATATATGAGGCTGCTGCTATATATACAAGCACTGGACATCAAATTGATGTAGAATTTGTCTTCTAGCAGCATCATCTAGTAGGCACATATGAACATTAATTAAATAAACATGCAATAAATATTTAACTAAAACCTGTGAGAATTATTTAAAACCACAGAAGTAACAATAACATCAAATTTAGTCTGGGAAGGTTTTCCTGAGATAATGCTTACTCTAAAAATCCAGCAAGTTGAAGATAAAAGATACTTTTGGTTTTGTTTGTTTGTTAGTTTGCTTATTGGTTTATTATTTTATAAATAGTTAATTTAAAATAGTATTCTGTGTTAGAAACATAGTTTTTAAATCATTTTCTACAGAAAATATTTGCTATAGATGATAACAACATTTTAAGTACTATCATTTCTAAGATCACATATTGTCAAATTTAATAACTGCAAAGTAACTTTTATGATATCAGTTTATAGATTGCAAAACACTTTCTATGACAATATAAAGGTTTGCAATAAGAATGTATCATCACCAACTCAATGGACATGAATTGGAGCAAATTCTAGGAGGTAGTGAAGGACAGGGAAGCCTTGCAAGCTGCAGTCCATGGAGTCACAAAGGGTAGGACATGATTTAGTGACTGAACAATAAGAATGTAAGTACATACACACACAGACTCCCATATATCAACAGGAAGATTTCTCTCTAAGCATATGCATCTTAGAACACAAAGAGATAAAGAGGTCCACATTCTATCCTGGAAGGCTAGTCATGAAATAGATTCAGATCCAAAAGAGTATCTGTTATTTCAAATTGTATTCAAATGACTCAATACCATCATCTTAATAGGAGACATTAAGATTACTCTTCCTAAGCAGCAATGTATGTAATCTTAATTTTTAATCTGTGCTAAATTACAGAAGTTAAAAAGGCTTCTCATTAGGAAAAGAGAAAACTATTTCTCAACATATTTAATAAAGCTTAGATAACATTATGCTCGATCTACTTCTACTATTTTGAAAATAGCCCTTTTGAGTTTCCAGGGGCCCCTCTGCAACTCTGGCACCTCCCCTACATCTTCTACCCTCTTTATTTGTCCCATTTCTCACATTCATCAATTCTTTTTCACTTCTTTTTTTTTCAGTTTCACTCATATAACATGTCCTTTCCCTTATTATAAGTGATACGAATTATTTCCAAATGATAAATCCCACAAAGTATTGAAACTAACAAACACAGTAATTCTTTGATACTTAAGAAGGAAGTTTCTATTACTTTATGTTTCCAGATAAACTTTTAATACAATATAGAATTTCCATTTATTTCTCCTTACTGCTTTATTTTGGCCATCAAGTATATTACTACTTTTCAAAATTTAAAAGCCTGTACTCTCATATTAAAGTACTAGTTCCAGACATATATTTAATGAAATATAGAGTTATAAACCCTCATAAAATCTTGGATATATGCCTGCTCAATGCTTCGAAAATCCAAATGCCTAATAAATTTTGAAATTGAATATAGAAATAAAAAGTTTGCCAATACAGCTGAAGGAGTGGTAATTACTCAACAAAAGATGACTTTAATCTGCTTTGAAGGTTCAAATGTTTGTTGATACTTTGGAAGCAGGCCAAAGCAAAAGAGAAATTTCCAGTTTGACAAAATTATATTTTCAAAGAAACAGATTATTAAATTGAATAAATATGTAAGAGTGAATAATATTTCAAATGAGAATGAGGAGAATTTATCTATAAATTAATTACCTGATCTAAAAGAATTTATAAAACAAAAATCTGAGTTCCTGAAATTTATTTTATTGGGTTTGATTTATCAGAATGAAGACAAGACATAAAAAAAAAAGTAAAAAGTAGTGGAACTGAATGAAGGATTAAGTAAATAAGAACAACTGAGAGCTGAGATTGATTTAATGAAATATAAGCTGAGCAGAAAATAAATTTAGAAGCAGGCTCTCTTGGAGTAGGGTAAGGCAACTGCCTGGAGTAGTTGGTTTAGTTTGGCCAGAAACTCCCCATCACCAATTGCTAATTTACCCTGCCTTCCTCCCCTCTTCAGAGAAGAGCTGAATTTGCTCACATTCTTATGATGAGGACCAAAGATAGATTTTGGGTCATTCTGAGCTGGCTGCCTGCTGATCTCCACTCACAATCAGCCCCTATACCAGATTATGAGCAACATTTCAAATCCAGTTCATCTTTATTGTATGGAGCTGTCCAGTGCTTATAGAATGTGTGACAGATCCCTGCCTCTGCTAGTAGATGCCAACATCACGCTCTGCAACACCAGTCACTATAATAAAAAAATCTCCCTGCCTACTCAGTACCATCAGGCTCTTTGTGACACCATGGACTGCAGCCTGCCAGGCTCCTCTGTCCATGGGGTTTCCCCAGGCAAGAATACTGGAGTGGGTTGCCATGCCCTCCCCCAGGGGATCTTCCCAACCCAGGGATCAAACCCGGGTCTCCCACATTGCAGGCAGATTCTTTACCACCTGAGCCACTGAGAAAGTCCCAGAATATTGCACAGCCTATCCCTTTTCCAAGGGATCATTCTGGCCCCAGAATCAAAATGGGGTCTCCTGCGTTGTTAAGGCAGATTCCTTACCAGCTGAGCTACAGGGAAGTCCATTCTTTGCTTCTACATCTTCATATTTCCAAATCATTAGCTCATTAGCACATTTTACTTCAAAAGACAAGGACACAAGTGCTTGTACACAGTTTCATTGCCATCCAGCATACATTAGTTGTTTGATTCCCAGATACCTGTGTAGTAGTTTCAGAATTGTTAGCCTGACCAAACAGATTATACTTTATAGAATACAGAAATTATGTTATGGTATGCAGAACTTATGTGCAGTGGTTCCTTTGCCTTTAGTCTGACAGGCTCCAGTCAGTTCCAATATTATCAATACTTAGTTGAGTAACTCTTTCCCCTAGTCCTTTAATTGAGTTTCTTTCATATATTTGCAATGCAGTTAATTCCTTTTGTAACATTCCACATTCCATTCCAGAATTCTCCAATCATCACCTAAAATATTTTCTATTTTATTTGTACACTTAATGTTCACTCTTTGTACTATAAAGTGCTATGGGATTAAACGAATTCAGTGTCATGCATCAACCATTACAGAATTACATGGAAAAATTGCACTGCCTTCATAATATCCCATGTTTCACCTGTTCAACACTCCCCTGAATCTAAACCCACATCCATCACTGATATTTTTAATGCCTCTAGAGTTTCCTCTTTCCAGAATGTCAAATAAATGTCACATTTTATATTAAGTTTCTGTCCTGTGGCCTTCATATTGTTGTTGTTGTTCAGTTGCTAGGTTGTGTCTGACTCATTATGACCCAATGGACTACAGCAGGCCAGGCTTTCCTTGTCCTTCATGATCTCCTGGAGTTTGCTCAAAATAATATCCATTGAGTCAGTGATGCCATCCAAACATCTTGTCCTCTGTCATCCCCTTCTCTTGCCTTCAATCTTTAACAGCATCAGGGACTTTTCCAATGAGTCCGCTCTTCACATCAGGTGGCCAAACTATTGGACCCTCTTCAGCATCAGTCCTTCCAATGAACATTCAGGACCTATCCTTCAGGATTGACTGGCTTGATCTCCATGCAATCCAAGGGATTCTGCAGAGTCTTCAGAATCACAGTTCAAAAGCATCAATTCTTTGATGCTCAACTTTCATTATCATCCAACTCTCACATCCATATATGATTATTGGAAAAACCATAACTTTGACTATATGGACTTTTGTTTGCAAAGTAATATCTCTGCCACTGGCTAGATTTGCCATAGCTTTTCTTCCAAGAAACAAGCTTCCTTTAATTTCATGGCTGTAGTCACCATCTGCAGTGATTTTGGAGCTCAAGAAAATAAAACCTGTCACTGTTTTTCATTGTTTCCCCACCTATTTGCCATGAAGTGATGGGACTGAATGCCATGATTATAGTTTTCTGAATGTTGAGTTTAAGCCAGCTTTTTCACTATCCTCTTTCACCTTTATCAACAATCTTTTTAGTTCCTCTTTGCTTTCTGCCATATGAGTGCATATGAGTGGTGTCATCTGCATATCTGAGATTATTGATATTTCTCCCAGCAATCTTGATTCCAGCTTGCACTCTGGGCTTGATTCCAGCCAGGCATTTCACATGATTTACTCTGCATTAATTTAAATAAGCAGGCTGACAAAATATAGCCTTGATGTACTCCTTTCACAATTTTGAACCAGTCCATTGTTCCATGTAAGGCTCTAACTATTGTTTCTTGACCTGCACACAGATTTCTCAGGAGGCAGGTAAGGTGGTCTGATATTCTCATCTCTTGATTTTTCAATTGGATGTTGGTAATTTGATCTCTGGTTCCTTTGCCTTTTCTAAATCCAGCTTGAACATCTGGAAGTTCTCAGTTCACATACTTTTGAAGCCTATCTTAGAGGATTTTGAGCATTACCTTGCTAGCATGTGAAATGAATGCAACTGTGCGGGAGTTTGAGTATTCTTTGGCATTGACCTTTGAGATTGGAATGAAAACTGGTCTTTTCCAGTTCTGTGGCCACTGCCGAGTTTTTCCAAATTTGCTTTCATATTGAGTGCAGCACTTTAACATTATCTTTTAGGATTTGAAATAGCTCAGCTGGAATTCATCATTTCCATTAGCTTCCCTGCTCTTCACTATGTCCTGGGGTTTGCTCATATGCATGTCCATTGAGTCAGTGATGCCATTCAACCATCTCATCCTCTGTCCTCCCTTTCTCCTCTTGCCTGAAGTCTTTCCTAGCATCAGGCTCTTTTCCAAATGAGTTAGCTCTTCTCAGCGTGTGGCAAAGTATTGGAGTTTCAGCTTCAGCATCAGTCCTCCCAATGAATATTCAGGACTGATTTCCTTTAGGATTGACTGGTTGGATCTCCTTGCAGCCAAAGGGACTCTCAAGAGTCTTCTCCAGCACCACAATTCAAAAGCATCAATTCTTCAGTGCTCAGCATTCTTTATGGTCCAATCTCACATATGTATATGACTACTGGAAAAACCACAGCTTTGACTATGCAGACCTTTGTCGGCTTTCATATACTTACTTATGAAGATAGTTCCAGGAATTTTTGGTTGAATATTGGGGATTTTCTACATGACCAATTGAATCATCTACCCATAAAGAGAATTTCATTTCATTTTCCCTACAAATCTGTATGTGTGTGTGTGTGTGTGTGTGTGTGTATTCCTTTTATTTATGCTATTGCAGCAGCTAGAACCAACAGCATGATATAAAAAGTGGTTGAAGGAGTTTCTTTTTATTTTAATTTTTAAAAGTTTTTTTAATCTTTAATGATAATAATATTCCATTATTGTAGATCCTGTCATATGCCTTTTTTTCTGTATCAATTCATATTATCAGGGTATGATCATATGTTTTTTGTGGATTTTTGTAGTCTATTGATGTGTTAGATTACATTGAATGGCTTTTGACTGCTGAAACAGTGTTGCATACTTGGAATAAAGTGCATTTTACCACTTTGTCTAATCCTTTTTATGCATTTTAGAATTTGACTTGCCAATATTGCAAAGATTTTTTTTTTCCACCTGAGATAATTGAGATTTATTGTCTGAACTTTCATTTCTCTAAAGTCTCTATCTGGTTTGGTGTTAAGGTAATGCTGAACTCAGAAAATGAGTTAATGATTTGTTTTGCTTCTGTTTTTTTTTTTTTTTTTTTGGAGTTCTTGAGGAATTGCTATCATCCTTTAAATATTTGGTAGACTTCACCAGTGAAACTATATGATGTATTCTTTTTTGAAATGTCATTAATTACTGATACAATTGTAAATAGATGTAGGTTTTTCGATTGGAGTTTCTCAGGTGGCCCAGTGGTAGAGAATCTGCTGCCAATGAAGGAGACACAGGTTTGATTCCTGGGTAGGTGAGATCCCCTGGAGAAGGAAAAGGCAACCCATTTTGATATTCCTGTCTGGGAAACACCATGGACAGAGGAACCTGGCGGGCTCAAGTCCACACAATTTAGTGACTAAACAGCTACTGGGTTCTAGATTATCTATTTTTCCATGTGTGTTTTCTACTTTATGTCTTTCAAGAAATTAGCATCTTTCATCTAAATAATCAAATTTTTGTGTATGGACTTGTTTTTAGTATTTCTTTATTACTTTTTTCATATTCATCAAAAATATAGAGGTACTCTCTCTTTTATATCTGAATTTAATAATTCGTCTCTTTTTCTGTTTAGAATGATAGTGTTTTATCAGATTTAATAATCTTTTGAAATAACCTGCTTTGTTGATTTTCTTCATGATTTTCATGTCTTCAATTTCCCTGATATCTCTTCTAAAGTTTATGTACTTTTTCTTTTCATACACTTTCTTCAGGCTTAAATTTCTCTTCTTTTGTTAATTTGCTAAAAAGGAAACATAAGTTATAATTTTTAGATTTTTTTTCTAGCATACAAATTTAGTTTTATAGATATCCAAGTGCTGCTTTTGCTGCATTTCACAGATTTTGAAATGTTGAGTTTTAATTTTACTTTGGTTGGGAAAAAAGTTAACTTTTTCTCAGACTTCATTGATTTCATGTGCCATTTAGATGTGTGATGCTTAATTTGCAAATATCTGTGTTTTTTAATGCTATTTTTCTGTTACTGAATTTTTTAATTTAATTTTTAAATTCCATTTTGATTTGAAATCACACTTTGTTCTATTCTTTACATTTTTAAAGATGTGTTTTATGGCCCAGGAGGGGGTCTATCATGATGAATATTTCATGTGAACTTGAAATAAACATATATTCTGCTGCTGTTGGATGGCATATTCCGTAAACATCAATTAGATCAAGTTGATTGATAGTGTTGTTCAGGTCAGCTGTGTCCTAACTGATTTTCTGCCTATTTGATCTATCAGTTACCAAGGGCTGGTTCTTGAAGTCTCTGACAATAATAGTGGAGTTATCTATTTATCTTTGCTATTCTATCATATTTGCCTGGTACATTTTAACCTTCTACTGTTATCTTCATACATAGTTAAGAAGGTTAAATTCTTTGAGAATTGACACTTTTATCATGATGTAGTAGTAGTAGTATAGTGAGTGTGCTAAGTCTTGTCCAATTCTTTGCAACCCCATAGACAGTATCCCCCAGGTTCCGTTGTTCATGCGATTTACCAAGCAAGAATACTAGAGTAGGTTGCCATTTCCTTCTCCAGGGGATCTTCCCAACATAGGGATCAAACCCATGTTTCCTGCTAACCAGGCAGATTCTTTGCCACTGAGCCACCAGGGAAATCCTTTATAATGATGTAATAACCCTCTTTATTCCCAACAGTTATCATTCCTTTGAAATATAGTTTTTCTGAAAACAATATATTTACTCTAACTTTCCTTTTTTAAAGTGTTAGCATGTTATAAGGACTTCTTCCTTCGTGGTCAGTAGCTAAGACTCTAAGTACCTAATCAATTCATAGGTGACACTAGTGGTAAAAAATCAACCTGCTAAGCAGGAGACTTAGTTTTGCTCCCCAGGTCAGGAAGATGGCAACCCACTCCAGTATTCTGCCCGAATAATCCCATGGACAGAGGAGCCTACTAAACTATAGTCTGTGGGGTTGCAAAAGAGACTGACACAACTTAGTGACTAAATACACAAACACAGCATGATATATCTTTCTCTGTTCTTTACGTTTAACCTAAGTATATGTTTACAGATAAAGTGGGATTTGTTAGACAACAAACAGTTAATTTTCTATTTTTTATGCCATCTGACAACCTCTTTTATTTGGTATATTTGAAATATTCACATTTAAAGCAATTATTGATATAGTTAGATAGATGTCAAGTTAGTAACTTAATGGTTCAGTTCAGTGACTCAGTCGTGTCTGACTCTGGGACTCCATGGACTGCAGCACGCCAGGCTTACCTGTCCATCGCCAACTCCTGGAGCTTGCTGAAACTCATGTCCATCGAGTAGGTGATGCCACCCAACCATCTCATCCTTTGTCATCCCCTTCTCCTCCTGCCTTCAATCTTTCCCAGCATCAGGGTCTTTTCAAATGAGTCAGTTCTTCGTGTTCAGTGACCAAAGTATTGGAACTTCAGCTTCAGCATCAGTTCATCCAATGAATATTCAACTGATTTCCTTTAGAATTGACTGTTTTGATCTCCTTGCAGTCCAAGGGACTCTCAAGTCTTCTCCAACACCACAGTTCAAAAGCATCAATTCTTTGGTACTCAGCTTCCTTTGTGGTCCAATTCTCACATCCATACATAACTACTGGAAAAACCATAGCTTTACCTAGATAGACCTTTGTTGGCAAAGTAATGTCTCTGCTTTTTATTATGCTGTCTAGGTTGGTCATAACTTTTCTTCCAAGAAGTGAGCGTCCTTTAATTTCATGGCTGCCATCACCATCTGCAGTGATTTGGGATCCCAAGAAAATAAAGTCTGTCACTGTTTCCATTGTTTCTCTTTCTATTTACCATGAAGTGATGGGACCAGATGCCATGATCTTAGTTTTCTGAATGTTGAGCTTTAAGCCAACTTTTTCACTCTCTTATTTCACTTTTATCAGGAGGCTCTTTAGTTCTTCTTCACTTTCTGCCACAAGGGTGGTATCATCTGCATACTTGAGGCTATTGATATTTCTCCTGGCAATCTTGAGTCCAGCTTGTGCTTCATCCATCCTGGCATTTCGCATGATGTACTCTGTATATAAGTTAATAAGCAGGGTGACAATATATAGCCATGATGTACACCTTTCCCAATTTGGAACTTAATGGTTAGTTAATTAATTTAGTTAGTACTTAATATTTAAATATATTTGGATTTTTCATTATTTCCCCCCACCTTTTTTTTTAAATTTTGCCAAGCATTTTATATGAGTCCATTTTATATTCTTTATTAGATAATGATTGTATCTAATTGTAAGAAGTAGTGCTTGCCCTAGAATTTGCAATAGACATTTATCTTATGTAAGTTCACTTTCAAATAACACTATACCATTTCCTATGTAGGGTAGGGGCTTATAACCAAGTATTCCCAATTCCTACCTATAGTTCCTTATGATATTATTGCCATTATTATAAATACCACATATATTTTAATATAACCAAATAAAATCATTTATTTTAATATCAATTAGGTTTATTTAAAAATAAAGATTTGAGATTGCATTTATTTGTTTTATATCTGGTACTCTCTATTCTTTATACAGATCTAAGTGTATGACCTATGTGCATCCATCTGCCAGAAGGATTTCTTTCAACATTTCCTGCATGGTGCATTTACTGACGATGAATTCCCATTGCTTTTGTTTAACTGAGAAGTCTTTACCTTAAATTTGAAGAATATCAACTTAATGTGGCTAGAATTCTTGACTTTTTTTCTTTTGATATTTTAAATATTTAACTCCATTCTCTTATGCATGTGTGGTTTCTAAGAACTCTTCTGTGATTGACTCTTGTTCATCAGTAGGTAAGGTATTGTACAGTTCTAATGCTCTTGGTCCTTTTGAGACTTCACCTTCATCTTTGGTATTCTGCAATATGAATAAGATATGTATAGGATTTTTGTTTGTTTTGGCAATTATTTCATCTGATATCTTCTCAGCATACTAGAACTGTGGCTTGCTGAAGATCATTAATTTCAGAAAATCCATAATTACTCTTCAAAGACCTCTTCTGATTCATTCTCTCCCTTTTTTATTTTTGGCATTCCAGTATGCCTATGTTACATCTTTGAATATCACCTGACAGTTCTTGGATGTTCTGCTTCATTTTTTAACTTGCTTTTCTCTTTTCATTTCATTTTGTAAAGTTTACATTGCCCCCATATCAAGCTTATTGTACCTCTATGCTGGTAGGCTAATCATCTCAGTATGACAAGTCATGCTCTTTGTCAAGTTTGAACACCCACATTAGTACATTTGAAAGAAAACTTGTAATCATATCAATGCCAGGGGAAAAGAGAAGAATAAACTCCTCAAATAGTACTGGTAAGAGTGATAATACCATTTTAGTAATCTGAAATCCCAAGATAGTAGATAGACCAATTATCTCTCTTTGCAATGTGGATTTCTGTCTCACAGAATTTATATATTTGTCTATGAGTATTCAGACATATTTTGGAGAAAAGCTCATAAATGTAACTTTCAATATTAGCCAAAATAATGATTATATATTAAATAGTACCCATGAGAGTCTAGTCTAAGTTTGGCCTAATTGCTTTCAAATATTCATAGTTGATCTTTGCATATGTACAGAGTTTAAAAGTGATGCTTGAAGGTAGTCATAAATATCTTCAGATGCTCTTATATATTTGAAATTATTTAGCTTTTAGTGTACAGAAATCAAGAGCTAGTGCTTTAAGGATACAATTTCCACTGCTCAAGAAAAATGAAAACATATTTAGTGAGAATCAGAAATCTCTTTTTTCTTCTTAATTATAATCACAAATTAAAATCACTATGGCAGAGAGCCACAAACAGCAATGAACAATAAAATTACTTTTCCACCTTCATTGCTTGTGCAATAGGATTCAACGTATTTGTATATATTTGAATAAACAGTACGATTTTAAAAGTACAAAATTTAAAAGTCATGAATATTTCCAGCAGTAAATTTAGACATTTACTTCTACCATATTTATTCCAATTTCATTTTAATTAGCTAAAAAGGTTGCAATTAAGACCATCCATCTTATTAAATTCTGTAAAGAATGAAGTGCTTCTTTTTGATATCTCTCACAAGGAAGATTTGGAAATGTCAGAGACTGAGTTATAAGAAAAAGAACATTTCATGGACTAGTAATTTAGGCAATACATGCCAAGCAATAAGAAGGGGAGAAAGATAATTGAAGTAGGTAGGATAGAAGAAAGATTGTGGGATAAACATTATGTATGGAGGCATACTCCCCAGGTAATGAGGTGATAGATCTAATCTTTTGTAAAATGTAATATACAAACAGCTCTGTTTTCTAGAAACAGACAATACTTGCAGCTATAAAAGAACAAGTAATCAAGCATTTATTATTCTCCAGTTCTAGCAATAAACAAGAAATTATGAGTGAAAAAAACTCTTTGAGGTTAAGGAAATTGTTCAATATAAGCTTTCTCTAACTCCAAGTCAGCTCTCAATTATGTGCACTGGTGCATCAGGAAGTATAACACAGGCTATTTGAAATGGCAAGGATAAGACCTTACATATGATTTGGTAATAGACGATGCATATTCTGACTTGAGGAGATCTGCAAGGAGATCAAACCAGTCAGTCCTAAAGGAAATCAACACTGAATATTCGTTGAAAAGACTGATGCTGAAGTTGAAGCTCCAGTTTGTCCACCTGATGTGAATAGTTGACTATTGGAAAAGACCCTGGAAAAGATTGAAGACAAAAGGAGAAGAGGGAGGCAAAGGACGAGATGGTTGGATGTCATCACCAACTCAACGGACATGACTTTGAGCAAACTCTGGGGGATAGTGAAGGACAGAGAAGTCTGGCATGCTGCAGTCCATGAGGTCACAAAGAGTTGGATACCACTACTTAGTGGCTGAACAACAACAATGATGCATATTCTGACTTGAGCCCTAACAACAAAAAATGCTAACATCTGCTGGAAGTTTTGTCATGGGGACCAACAACTTGCCTGTTCTTTGTGTTAGCACTTGAAGAAAATCTCTTAGGAGGTATGCTACATTGGTACAGGATTTGGAATTATGCTGCTGCTGCTGCCAAGTCACTTCAGTCATGTCCGACTCTGTGTGACCCCATAGACAGCAGCCCACCAGGCTCCCCGCCCCTGGGATTCTCCAAGCAAGAACACTGGAGTGGGCTGCCAGTTCCTTCTCCAATGCATGAGAGTAAAAAGTGAAAGTGAAGTCGCTCAGTCGTGTCCGACTCTCAGCGACCCCATGGACTGCAGCCTACCAGGCTCCTCCATCCACGGAATTTTCCAGGCAAGAGTACTGGAGTGGGGTGTCATTGCCTTCTGCACTGGAATTATGAGACAAAATAAAAAACTCTTTTAGTATCTTAGGTCATTTATGCTCCAGTCAGTGAAGTTGTTTCAATATTCACAATACCTACCTTACATGATTATTATCAGGAGTCAATAAAATAGAGTGTGTGAAAGTCTTGGGGTCTTATTTTAACTACATTTATTAATGGTATACTATGAGAACAGACAACTTGTCTTTGATAACATTCAGTCTTCAGTGTATGACCCGGTAATTGGCAATAGTAGGTGCTAAATCAGTATTTCTTGAACTGATGAATAAATTAATGAATCCTCATGAGTATAGTTATAAAATTATAGGATAAACAAATTCCTGATAACTTTTTAAATAAAAGACATGTTTTATTATGATGATACTAGAGGTAATAATTTTAAAGTAGCCATGTAGAAAAATAATTGGAAAAGTCTAAAGATGTAAACTCATTAGACACTTGCTAGAGATTCACCTTGCTGGAGCAGCAATACCCTAACATGAAGGATAATGCACTGAAATATATATCTGCAACAGTGGATCATTTTTAAAACCCCCTAGTAGTGAGACCTAATATTATTTGAATATTTGGTATTTGTATCCAACTACATTTTTTAATCTAAAACTCTAAAAATCTGGTTGTATGTATGGTATTATTATGCTCAGTGAACAGATTAAAAATTAATACAAAAAATGTTAAAGCTTGCCTGACCTACAGCTAATTAGAAGCCCAGCTGTGACATACTCTGATGTGTATGACTCCATGTCTTGTCATTTTCCTTAACAACACATAGAACTTATCTTAATTCAAATACTTGATTTTTGAATTTAGTCTAAGAAAAATAAGTAAAATATGTGTGTATTATTAAATCTTCTCAGTTGGATAGTCAGCCTTGTTAGGTAGAATTCTTTAGGATGACCTTTTTTCTGTTTATGTTTTA
This sequence comes from Dama dama, assembly GCF_033118175.1. Lineage (NCBI taxonomy): Eukaryota > Metazoa > Chordata > Mammalia > Artiodactyla > Cervidae > Dama > Dama dama. The sequence continues at coordinate 21,768,146 of NC_083691.1, read as the reverse complement.
TAAATCCCAGAAGACTTCACCTTTCTATAGATTTTCTTCTTTTCTTTTATAAAGTAAAATTATGGGGGAGGAAGGTATGGAAATGGGTGAAAAACAACATCTGAAGTCACCTTAACTTTGACAGTCTACAATCCTAGGAGTTTTATTATTCATACTTGCAAAATATTCAACATTCAAAATATATCTATGAATTACTTTTAAGGGAAATAGAAAGGAGAATTCTTAAACTTTAAAAATCATGTCTAATCCTAAAGAATGTGAAATGCTTATGAGTACAGCCCATGTCTTGTTCCTCTTCCTTTATATCCCCCAAACTAAATACCAGTCCCTTTATTTGATATTTACCTAACATATATTTTGCCAAATAATTAAATGAAAAAACTGTAATATAGTGTCCTCTTGACAAACTGGGGGCCAGATATTGAATAATATACCCTTTCTCATCAACTTTATTCAATTTAATAGATTGTGGGGTTTTGTAATTTACTCAAATAGAAGATGCAGATTAATATAAAATATAAAAAAAGCCCTTACATAATTATGATAGCATGTGATCCAAACTGCATTTATAGATGTACTCGCTTTTCAACCTTACGTTTTTGCTTTTTAAAATAAATTTAACTAATAATTGTTAAGTGCTTCCCTGATAGCACATTTAAGAATCTGCCTGCAATGCAGGAGACCCTGGTTCAATTCCTGGGTGGGGATGATCTGCTGGAGAAGGGATAAGCTACCCACTCCCATATGCTTGGGCTTCCCTGGTGGCTCAGATGGTAAAGAAACCACCTACAATGTGGGAGATCTGCGTTCATTCCCTGGTTTGGGACGATCCCCTGGAGAAGGGAAAGGCCACCCACTACAGTATTCTGGCCTGGAGAATGCCATGGACTGTACAGTCCACAGGGTCGCAAAGAGTTGGACACAGCTGAGCGACTTCATTTTCACTTTCAACAATCGTTAAAACTGAGACCTTGTTAAAACTGAGACCGTACTGAATTGAAGTGACTGTATGTAAGGAATCCTTTATAGGTATTATAAGTAATATAGTATGTAACTGAATTAATTATTATATGTAACTAAATTAATGGGTAAGCAATACGGCAGTGTGTAGCCCATGGAAGAAAGCAAACTATGTCATTGAACAAAATCTTTCTAGGAAGAATCTAAGTTATTCAATGGAAATCAAATGATGACAATGATGAAGATAACAACCATGTAGATGAAAAGAAGACAGCATTACACAGACAAATAAGCTACATTCTCTCCTGTTTCCCATTGTTGGTTTCTGAAATAGAGTTGTTGAATTTCCCAACAATCAAGGAGCAAAGCCCAGGACTACTGCCATATTAGGAATGCACATGGGTGGGAATGAGGATGGAAGGATGGAAGGAGAGATTCTGTAATGAAAACCTTGCCTGATTTTTCAGTTATCAATCAGCCAAGTTCATATGCATTCACTAGTAGGAGATTTAAGTAACACAAGCCTTTATATCGCTGGGCCTTCTCAAAGAGGTAAATGTTTTATATACACATTCACATTGAATTTCATAAGAATATTATACCTTAAGTAGCAACATTCCTAGTATATACAGGGGGGAAAAAAATGCTGAATTAAGAAAGTGTATATTCCTTTTCCTGGTTTTCAGAGTCTCTACTGGAAAATGATCCTGTAATTAATCATGACACAACCCTGACTTTCATCTGCTGACATAGTGTATTATATATGCCCTCTTCTCTTAATGACTTTTTATTCTAATTGTCTCATGCAAATTGTGTGATTAAAGATATAGACACAGAGACCTCTTCACAAGTCAAATATCCCCTGAAGTGCTATGCAGGAAGTGAGCCTGGCACTTGTGATTAGCTGAAGAGAGAATTTCAAATAAGGTAATATTTTACAATGCTCATCACTTGGTAAAAACATCAAAGATTGACTTAGCCCAGGTGTTGACTATGTATTAAAAGTAAATATTAGTATTAATATATATTTTATGTAATTTGTTAATGATTATATAAACACCTTAACATCAAGAAAAAAGACATTTATGATGGTCAAGTGTTTATAGGCCAGGAACAATATAAAGTGATTTACATAGATCATTTCATTTAGTCATGACAACTAGCGAATCAGCTTAACCCATCAAAATTATATTTTCATGATTACCCACAGATATTCTCTATCAGTGCCTCTTAAAGCACTAGCAGTCCAAAGATCATGATCATATGGCAGTGTTCTGTGGAAAATGAAAGTGAAGTGTTCTCTTTCTACATAATGTTTAGAAACTATTTCATGTCACTGATGTACTGTCGACAGATAATCCCTTCTTGTTGTGAGAACACCAGACCAATGTGACAGAATGCAGAGTAATGAGATTGACCTTCCAATGTCATTTGTCAAATGGATAATTCTTTAAACCTCTCCAGAAAGCAGAGACAACTTTGTGGTTGATAAAGAAATCATAGTTGAAGTTTTTATTATTATTATTTTTATTTGAGACCTTTACTAATGGGTACTCACAGTTTGTCGACTTTTTTTTTAAAAAAATCAAACTATAAACTTTTATTACAAATTTCAAATGATGTTCTTAAAAAATCTCAGCTTGACCACATATGAAACAACTTAAAAACCTTTAAAATGTACTGAGAAAAACCAAATAGAAAGCATGTGGGTCCAGGCAAATTCTCTTTCAAAGACTGCACATGAAATCCACCTCTTTCTCCCCAAACTGCAAAGAGCATAAGAGAATGATCATTGGTGGAGTGGTTTTGCTATTTTCTTTTGCCACCAAAAGTTATATGGGCACATCTACCCTATTTCAGAAGCAAGGGGCAGGAATATCAATCAAATAACTAACAGTGTGGGAAGATGTTTAGCCAATGTTGTTTTCTGAGGTTAGGAAGTGGAAGCTAATTAGAAATCAGCTGAGATAACTGCTAGCTAAATATAAATGGTGTCTAAATCTGCTTTTCACACAAATTTTGGGGATGAGGAGATAGAAAGTGGTCACCAATTCACCGCTGATGTTGAGTTAGAGAGCAATATAATGACCAAGAATATGTTGTTAGTATGCAAATTACATCTCAACTAAAGATAAACAAAGATTTGGTAGGCTATTTGACTTGTTAAAAAAATAAAAGAGAGAGAGAGAGAAGAGATTTTAGGGGGAAAGAAAAAGCAAGAAAAGAGAAAATATGTTGTCAGTATTGATCCTGAGTTGCTGGAATTAGGTCAGTTGTTGCTGTGTAAGGAGCATCACTGTAAGACATAAGAAATCAAATACTTTCAAAATCCCCATGTCAGGGCCATGAATAAGGTTAGGTTGACACATCCAAGTGTAAAATCAAGTAGAGGTAAGATTGGGAGAACCTGGCTAGCACAGAGAAATTATTCTTGGGTGATTACCACAATCTTGCCAAGGAAAAAATGCAGTTCTCCTTACATACCATTTGGCAAATGGTATCTAGCTGGGTTGAACTAGCATACTAAGTTAGACATAGAGCACACATTCACTGGCTTAATTAGTGTTTAATTATTTAATTCTCAATAGTGTATAATCATGAATTTAAGAGAAGATACTAGTACTCATATCATTTGTATGTGTGCATTCATAATTTGATCACTGTAAAATACTTCTTCCACACTCACCCTTAATGCATTTAATATGTGAATACTAGAACAAGCTCTTGTAAGTCTACTAGAGTCTTAACTCAGTTCAGTTCAGTTCAGTGTGTTGCTCAGTCATATCCAACTCTACAACACCATGGACTGCAGCATGCCAGGCCTCTCTCCCTGGTTATGGTGATGCCACTCCATCACCAACTCCTGGAGTCTACCCAAACTCATGTCCATTGAGTTGGTGATGCCATGCAACCATCTCATTCTCCGTCGTCCCCTTCTCTGCCTGCCCTCAAACTTTCCCAGCATTAGGGTCATTTCAAATGAGTCACTTCACATCAGGTGGCAAAAGTATTGCGATTCCAGCTTCAACATCAGTGCTTCCAATGAACACCCAGAACTGATCTCCTTTAGGATGGACTGGTTGGATCTCCTTGCAGTCCAAGAGAATCTCAAGAGTCTTCTCCAACACCACAGTTAAAAAGCATCAATTCTTCGGTGCTCAGCTTTCTTTATAGTCCAACTCACATCTATACATGGCTATTGGAAAAAACATAGCTTTTTCCATACTAGATGGACCTTTGTTGGCAAAGTAATGTCTCTACTTTTTAATATGCTGTCTAGGTTGGTCATAATTTTCCTTCCAAGGAGTAAACGTCTTTTAACTTCATGGCCGCAGTCACCATCTGCAGTGCTTTGGAAGCCCCAAAATATAAAGTCTGCCACTGTTTCCACTGTTTCCCATCTATTTGCCATGAAGTGATGGGACCAGATGCCATGATCTTAATTTTCTGAATGTTGAGCTTTAAGCCAACTTTTCCACTCTCCTCTTTCATTTTCATCAAGAGGCTCTTTAGATCTTCTTCACTTTCTGCCATAAGGGTGGTGTCATCTGCATATCTGAGGTTATTGATATTTCTCCTGGAAATCTTGATTCTATCTTGTGCTTCATCCAGCCCAGCATTTCTCATGATGTAGTCTGCATATAAGTTAAATAAGCAGGGTGAAAATATCTAGCCTTGATATACTCCTTTTCCTATTTGGGACCAGTCTAATTTCCATGTCCAGTTCTAACTATTGCTTCCTGACTGCATAAAGCTTTCTCAAGAGGCAGGTCAGGTGGTCTGGTATTCCTGTTTCTTTCAGAATTTTCCACAGTTTGTTGTGATCCACACAATCAAAGGCATTGACAAAGTCAATAAAGCAGAAACAGATGTTTTTCTGGAACTCTCTTGCTTTTTTGAAGATCCAGCGATGTTGGCAATTTGATCTCTGGTTCCTCTGTCTTTTCTAAAACCAGCTTGAATATCTGGAAGTTCATGGTTCATGTATTGCTGAAGCCCGGCTTGGAGAATTTTGAGCATTACTTTACTAGCGTGTGAGATGAGTGCAATTGTGTAGTACTTTGAGCATTCTTTGGGATTGGAATGAAAACCGACATTTTCCAGTCTTGTGGCCATTGCTGAGTTTTCCAAATTTGCTGGCACATTGAGTGCAGCACTTTCACAGCATCATCTTTCAGGATTTGAAATAGCTCAACTGGAATTCCATCACCTCCACTAGCTTTATTTGTAGTGATGCTTCCTAAGGACCACTTGACTTCACATTCCGGGATGTCTGGCTCTAGGTGAGTGATCACACCATCATGATTATCTGGGTCATAAAGATCTTTTATTTACAGTTCTTATGTGCATTCTTGTCACCTCTTCTTAATATCTTTTGCTTCTATTAGGTCCATACCATTTCTGTCCTTTATTGTGCTCATCTTTGCCTGAAATATTCCCTTGGTATCTCTAATTTTCTTGAAGCGATCTCTAGTCTTTCCCATTCTATTATTTTCCTCTATTTCTTTGCACTGATCACTGAGGAAGGCCTGCTCATCTCCCCTTGATATTCTCTGGAACTCTGTATTCAAATGGATATATCTTTCCTTTTCTCCTTTGCTTTTCACAGCTATTTGCAAGGCAAACAGCTCAGTCAGCCATTTTGCTTTTTTGCATTTCTTTTTCTTGGGGATGGTCTTGTTCCCTGTCTCCTGTACAAGTCACAAGCCTCCATCCATAGTTCATCAGGCACTCTGTCTATCAGAACTAGTCCCTTAAAACTATTTCTCACTTCCACTGTATAATCGCAAGGAATTTGACTTAGGTCATACCTAAATAGTCTAGTGGTTTCCCCCACTTTCTTCAATTTAAGTCTGAATTTGGCAATAAGGAGTTCATGATCTGTACCACAGTCAGATCCCAGTCTTGTTTTTGCTCACTGTATAGAGCTTCTCCATCTTTGGCTGCAAAGAATATAATCAATCTGATTTCAGTGTTGGCCATCTGGTGATGTCCATGTGTAGTCTTCTGTTGTGTTGTTGAAAGAGGGTGTTTGCTATGCCCAGTGCATTCTCTTGGCAAAACTCTATTAGCCTTTGCCCTGCTTCATTCTGTACTCCAAGGCCATATTTGCCTATTACTCCAGGTGTTTCTTGACTTCCTACTTTTGCATTCCAGTCCCCTATAATGAAAAGGAGTTTTTTTGAGGAGTGTTCATTCTAAAAGGTCTTGTGGGTCTTTATAGAACCATTCAACTTCAGCTTCTTCAGAATTTCTGGTCGGAGCATAGACTTGGATTACTGTGATATTGATTGGTTTGCCTTGGAAATGAACAGAGATCATTCCGCTGTTTTTAAGATAGCATCCAAGTACAAGCATTGAGCAGCGGCTGTGCAGCTTGGATCGGTGAGCAGTGGAGAGGAGCTACCCCACGGCCAAGGTAAGGAACAGCGGCTGTGCTTTGCTGGAGCAGCCATGAAGAGATACTCCACGTCCAAGGTATAAGAAACCCCAGTAAGAGAGTAGGCTCTGAGAGAGGGCATCACAGGTCAGACAGACTGAAACCACAATCACAGAAAATTAGTCAGTGTGATCACATAGACCATAAACTTGTCTAACTCAATGAAATTAAGCCATTCTGTGTAGGAACACCCAAGACAGATAGGTCATGGTGGAGAGGTCTGACAGAATGTGGTCCACTCGAGAAGGAAATGACAAACCACTTCAGTATTCTTGCCTTGAGAACACCATGAACAGTGCGAAAAGGCAAAAAGATAGGACACTGAAAGATGAACTCCCAGGTCGGTAGGTGCCCAGTATGCTACTGGAGATCAGTGAAGTAATTCCAGAAAGAATAAAGGGATGGAGGAGCCAAAGCAAAAACAACACTCAGTTGTGGATGTGACTGGTAATATAAGCAAGGTCCGATGCTGTAAAGAGCAATATTGTATAGGAACCTGGAATGTTAGGTCCATGAATCAAGGCAAATTGCTAGTGGTCAAACAGGAGATAGCAAGAGTGAATGTCGACACTGTAGGAATCAGCAAATTAAAATGGACTGGAATGGGTGAGTTTAACTCAGATGACCATTACATCTACTACTGTGGGCAAGAATCCTTTAGAAGAAATAGAGTAGCCATCATAGTCAACAAGAGTCCAAAATACAGAGTCTTAAATAGCCAATATATATATTGTCCTAAATATATGAAGAAAATCACAAATTCTCACATTCATGTTATTATAGACATGGCACTATATGGTCCATTTTTGTAAATAATGTGAAATAAATTCAAACTTCTGATTTGTTGTTTTCTGACAGTTTCAAATCATGTATATTAGCATTGTTGGGTTTTAATGATAACAGATACTGGTTCATATTTTTATTTCTCTCTTGTAACCGGTTATTTAATTAAACAAGTAGGCAGTTTAATTAGATTCTTTGAGTCTCATTTTCAATACATAATACTATCTTTATGGGGCTGATTTGGAAATGAATGAGAAAATAAATGCAAAAGTTGTGGCACAGTGCCTGGCACTTAATAGACTCTTCAGTAGTGTAATTTTTTTCTCCTTTCTTGTTCAAAAGGTTGAGCAGATGGGTAATATGAATTATTTTCAACATAAAGAAATTCTTACATAACCTATAATATAGTAACATGACATCACATAAAAATCAGTTTTTGTAATAATGATAAATACTAAAAGCTGCAGACTTAAAGGGGAGACTTTTTTAATGAAAGCAATCAGTCAAAAGTGCTAAATCAATAAAGGTAGAGACAGTGTATGTCTAGGAAAATTGAGTTCATTTCTTGCTAGTGCTCTGCAAGAAGAATATTAATGGATAAATTTTAACTTAAAAGATGGTGAGGGATTTTGAGATTTGTTTGTGAGAACAGTGGAGGCTATAATAGCCTGTGGAGGACACAAAAATCTGAGATAGTCCCATGTTGTATGGGCCAGCATGTGCAAGAAGAAGAGGACTTCTATGTTGTCTAAAGGCTGCATTATTATGACTCAGAAGAATGTAAAATAGAACATTAAAACCAAAGCAAAAATATCAACAACAAAACAACAATAGTAATAACAACAACTGTGGAAGGATAGAATGCATAACTCAAGAAAGGCATGAAATGATGTGCAACTGCTGATTTCAAAGTAGGGGCAGAGCAGAGACCATGAATTATGGAAATTGAGAAGGAAATTCTCAAAGCTTAGTTTATATGCTAGAGCCCAGGTTCATTTGTCTTTAGAAGTAATGATTCTTTTGTTCTATTTTTCAGGGAGAAGTTACCAAGATTAATTTTGAAAATATTCTCTGATTCATAATAATTTTAAAAAAAGGAAATTCAATAATACATTCTGATAAAGCAAAAACTTCATCAATTTTACTTGTATCCAGATGTAAATTTGATGTTGAATTTTATTTTTTAATCAACCAAAATATAGTGAATATTACATGTGCATATGAAATAAGTATGTGTTCCTTTCAATGCAGTGTTTACCATCTGGGCTCCAAAATCACTGCAGATGGTGATTGCAACCATGAAATTAAAAGAGCTTACTCCTTGGGAGGAAAGTTATGACCAACCTAGACAGCATATTGAAAAGCAGAGACATTACTTTGCCAACAAAGGTGCATCTAGTCTAGGCTATGCTTTTTCCAGTAGTCATATATGGATGTGAGAGTTGGACTATAAAGAAAGCTGAGCACTGAAGAATTGATGCTTTTGAATTGTGGTGTTGGAGAAGACTCTTGAGTGTCCCTTGGACTTCAAGGAGATCCAACCTGTCCATCCTAAAGGAGATTAGTCCTGAATATTCTTAGAAAGGACTGACATTGAAGGTGAAACTCCAATACTTTGGCCACCTGATGCGAAGAACTGACTGATTTGAAAAAACCCTGATGCTGGGAAAAATTGAAGGCAGGCGGAGAAGGGACGACAGAGGATGAGATGGTTGGATGGCATCACTGACCGTCACTGAGTCGGCGACACCAACTCAATGGACATGAGTTTAGGTAAACTCCAGGAGTTGGTGATGGACAGGGAAGCCTGGTGTGCTGCAGTCCATGGGGTCGCAAAGAGTCGGGCATGGCTGAGTGACTGAACTGAACTGAACTGAACTGAACTGAACTGGCTGCTAGTGTTTATAGTCCCTTGTCCTATAAATTCTGATAGATTAATCTGTCCACTTGTTTTATCCAATAGTAAATGATGAAGTCTATGAAAGAAATTATGATTTTTCTACTACTGTTTTAGTTCTATCATTTTTTTGATTCCTGGATTTTAAAGTTCTTTACTTTGGTGGTACATATTTTACATTGTGTGTCTTCTTGACTGTTAATATTCATTTATACGCAACATTAATATGGCTGAATTTCAATCTACCATTTCTAGTTGATTTTTTTTTTTCTAATTAGTTACTTTGATCTCTACTTTCTGCCTTTTTTGAATTAGTTGTAAATTTGTTTTTAATTCATCTACCTTCACTTAATTAACATTATTCTTACATGTTTATCTATTTAAAATACACAACTTTAACTTATCACAATGAACCATCAAATGGTATAATGCCACTTCATGTATGATGTAAGATCTTACAGTATACTTCATTCCCTCTCTCTTATCCTTTATTCTATTCTTTTTACACCGTTTAATTCTGCATATGCTGTAAAACACAATACATTATTACTCTCTTTGCTTTAGATAATCCATTCTTTAAAGTAATTAAAAATAAGAATATACATTTTTATATGAGCTTAAATTTTTTTACCAAAGACACTACTCTCTCTTTTTTCTACATATAAGCCCAAATGTACACCTAATATATTTCTTCTGCCTAAACCAATTCTTTTAGCATTTATTGTAATTAGGTCTACTAGAAATGGATTATCAGAGTTTTTTAGAAAATATTTCACCTTCATTTTTCAAAGATATTTTCATGGATTATAGAATTCTGTGTTGGCAGTTTTCCTTTGTTTCCTTTTTTTTTTTTTTTAGTATTTAAAGATGTCATACCATATGCCTTATTTTTACTCCTTTGTGTATAATTTTTTCTTCATATTGTTTTCAAAATTTCTTCTTAATGTTTGTTTTTAGCCTATTTTTTAAACTAGTAATGTTTATATTTCTCTGTCCTGTTCTTAGTTGCTCAGTCATGTCTGACTCTTTGTGACCACATGGACTGTAGCCCTCCAGGCTTCTCTGTCCATGGGGATTCTCTAGGCAAGAATACTGCAGTTGGTTGCCATGCCCTCCTCCAGGGGATCTTCCTGACCCAGGAATCAAACATGGGCCTTCTACATTGCAGGCAGATTTCTTTACTATCTGAGCCACCAGGGAAGCCCTTATATTTCTCAGAGCTTCTTTAAATCTGTTTTTGGTTATACTTTTCTCCTTTCATTCTGCTCAAAAATTTTCAACTACTATATTTTGAAATATTTTTTCTGACCATCTCATTTTCCTTTCTGAGTCTCCAACTATATAATGATACAGAGATTTTTAATATTGAGCTAACCTCTTGGATTCTTTGTTTTGATTTTTTAATTCTTTATTTGTGCTTCATTTTAGAATACTTCTATTGAACTGTCTTCAATTTATTGGATTCTTTCCTCACTTCTATTTTCTGATAAGCTCATTTATTTTTAGGATATCAACCATATTGGATTTAGAACCCACTCAAATCCAAAATTATCTCACTTTAAGTTAACTAATTATATATGTTAAAGCTCTATTTATGAATAAGGACATATTTACAGGTAAGGGACCCAGAGTCAGCAGTTCAACATGTCATTTTAGAGGATGTGATTCAATCAACAAAGCAATAAAAGCTTTAACCTGGTGATCATAGATATAGTTGTTCTTGGTGGGGAATTGGTTCAGAATCTCCTATCAATCCAAAATCCATCAGTGCTCAAGCCCCATGAATGAAATGGTGAAGTATTTGCATAGAAGTTAAGCTCATTCTCCTGTTTACTTTAGATCATCTCTAGATTACTTATAATACTTAATATAATATAAATGTTATGTGTTTTGTTACAAATACAGTGTAAATGCTATGTAAATAGATAATGGACACATGGTAAATTTGTTTTCCTTTTAAAATTTTCTGAAATTTTTGGTATATTTTGATCCACAGTTGGTTGAATCCATGGATACAGAAGATGGATTGTATTTTAGAAATCCATGGGATAGTTTCATCATATTGTCATCTCCGAGTAATTTATCTCTTGAAAATATATCATTTTGCCTTTTCACAAACATATCTTGTTATTTTTGATTGAGTACAAAATTGTGTGTAAGGATTGAGAAATTTATAACTGAAAATTGAAACAACCAGCTGTTTCTTCTGTCTAGTCATTAGCATGAACGATTGGGTCAGTCTGATTATTCGTTGAGCTTGATCTGGGCTTTGCTGTTGAAAATACTGTCTCTAGTATTCTTATTTCTACACACTTCTCATTCCTCCAGTAGTAGAGTTTTGTTGTTCATTATTTGATGTTAGATTTGTGATGCAGAGAGAAAACGTTTCTAAATTCTCCTGATGTAGCCTCTGTTTTTGGTGAGACCTATGCTTCTAGGTTTGAGATTGGACTTTTTAAACCTTTCTTCACTCTCTTCCTCTTGCAAGACAATAGTTCCTTGTGTCTATATTGGACCTTGACTTGAGATATTTTCTTGCTCTTTCACCAGCGGTAGGTGGCTTGTATTTTTATCCTTCTTCCAAGACACACGATCATCATCAACAACAACAAAAATCCTGGACCTGTATTTGGTTTCCTGGGGCACAGGAAGGGTTTTTTAACTTCAGAAAAGCAGAAGGTTCTAACTTCTCCACCAGTGTCTTTGAGCAGCAAAAGTTTTGATGCCCTTCTTCTAGTGGCTTAAAGCAATTTTAATGAATATTTACTACTATTGTTAATGCTTGTGAGGGTTCTAGCAAGAGTTTATGGCTCTCCCAGGTCAGCAGCCATCACTTTCATATGGCTGTGCATTGAGGAAGCCTCCCCAGGATTCTCCTGTCCATACTTTTTTGTGAGTAGCCAAGAGAGATACACAGAAAAGAGCTTCTAAGGAAGTGTGAATTCTCCCACATCTAGATCTATTTTAAGTTGGTAAGCTAGCCCATATTTGGCCTTTAGACATTTGCTAAGATTGCAACTGATTTATTCTTACCCACTTCTGTGGAGACTGGTTCTTCCTCTGATGCCTGTCAAAGGTGAAACTGTCCATATATCTCTGCTCTCCTTGGAAGCATTTGTTACTCTCTGGAATTCAGTTCCCTGTGTTGCCTTTAGACCTTAGTTCTTTGACAGGGTCAAGGAAAATGATGATTTTGTAGATCATCTGGCTTTTCTCATTCTTAGGATGGTAGTAACAGTCTCTTGCCTCTTTCTACATCTTACTCACAAGCAGAGTTCCCAGTCACTTCTACACCTTTAACATATGCTGCAATTCAAGGCAAACTAAGGATTCACTTATTTTTGTATTTCATTTTGCTTATTGTCCGTTTCTCCTCACTAAAATAAAAATAAATCTTGAAGGCAAGGATTTATTTCAGTTTTGTTGATCACTATTGTAAAGAAGGCTGAGAGCTGAAGAATTGATGCTTTTTAATTGTGGTGCTGAAGAAGGATCCTGAGAGTCCCTTGGACTGCAAGGAGCTCAAATTAGTCAATCCTAAAGGAACTCAACCCTGAATATTCATTGGAAGGATGGAAACTGAAGCTGAAACTGCAATATTTGGTTACCTTATGCGAAGAGCAGACCCATTGGAAAAAACCCTAATGCTGGGAAAGATTGAGGACAAGAGGAGAAGGGTGTGACAGAGGGTAAGTTGGTTGGAGGACATCATTGACTCAATGGGCATGAGTTTGTGCAAACTCAGACACATCGAAGGACTGGAAATCCTGGCCTGCTGCAGTTCATGTGGTTGAGAAAAGTCATGACTAAGTGACTGAACAACAACAATAATTTTACTTGGAACACTTAGATCTGCTACAAATATACTTCTCAGTAAAAGTTATTGAATGAATTAATATTTAATAAGATAGAACTGAATGAGGCGTTGGGAATGTTTTCACATTTTATCTTCAAAAATATTTAATATAGGTAATATTGTACCAATATTTTAGAGGAGAAAGGTGGTTTTCAAATATATTAAATAAATTGACCTGCCAGGGAGGGAGGAAAGAATACATGTATATGTGTCAAGCCTGCTGCTGCTGCTGCTGCTAAGTCACTTCAGTGGTGTCTGACTCTGTGCGACCCCAAAGACGGCAGCCCACCAGGCTCCTCCATCCCTGGGATTCTCCAGGCAAGAACACTGGAGTTGTATCAAGCCTAATGGCTTAAATACTGATTCTATTTACTACATTTGATGTTTTGAGAAAGTCACTTAACTTTTTCAGCCTTCTGTATTCTCTTCTTTAGCTGAAGCCAGTAACTTTCTCCTCTAAACTGTACATTAAAAACTAGTAGAAATATTGTTCAAAGCAACTTTCACATGATTAGGTACTCCTATTCCTCCTAATGCTAGTATTCTTTTTGTATGATTCTTCATATCTGGAACTGAATTTTATTTTCCCTAAAACTAAATCCTGAGCATATTTTAATTTATCATGTCACCTTGAAACATGGAATGTTTGAAGGGAAGAAGAATCTAAGTTTGCAGAACCAGAATGTGCACATTTCTAAGAATGCATTTAAGAGAGCGGGCTTCTCTCTGTTCTCTGACCCAGGAGGCAAGCTCAATTCTCCTTTGTGCAAAATTGAAATATTAATAAATATGAATAACCTATGCAAAACAAAGTAAGGAATAATAGAAAGGTTTTAGATTTAAACCCTCAGCAACTAATTTTGAAGGAAAAAATAAAGCTATGTTTTTCCAAGCAGAGGTGTTTTAAAAAAAGTACTTGATAAAGCACATAGCATCAAAGAGAATGTCAGAGATGATATTGATGAGTAAACAAATATATTATTGGGAAGGACTATCTACACTTTGCTGCTTTGGGTTCTATTGTCAAGGTGATGGGAATATGCAAAGGATTAAAAGAAAATAATAGTTTTACATATTTTAAATTTATCTCTCTCAGCAGAATGGAATGCTGTTAGGTATGGAGTTATAAAGAGTTCATTCAAATTCATATGTTTTATTGTTTTATGTTGTTTGATACACGGAGCCTGGTATGACTAGGAAGGGACACAGCAGATGGGAGAGTTAATGGCAACAAGAAGAAACATCATGAAAGTTGTAATATAAGTTGAGTTACAAATGCAATCATCATCACATTGAGTAAAAAAGAAAATCAACTTCCTGCATATCAGTGCAAGTTTTCTGGGATGCTTAGGTCTGCAACCCAGTATGCAGCACTTTACCCATTTTCAAAGGGTGATAGACCTTTCTGTGTCATTAATTTTTTTTTTCCTCTGGGTTCAAATTTCATGGAGCTGATAAGAAATTTTGAAAATATCTTAGTGATGACAAAACACATTTTTCCTACTTGAAACAGAATTCTGTAGGGATTTATTTTTTGTCTCTGGAAAACAGCCTGAGGCATTATGTGCTAATGTATTGGTTAACATCTATTTTTGAGAGTCCATTAGGCAAGGAAACTCAGGCTGAAAGCTAGTGTTTTCTTTCTCTATTTTGTTACATGGTTAGAAATAAGTGAAGCCATTTTGCAAGCTAGAAAGACATCATAGATGAAAGTAATCTCAGGTATCACCAAAGAAAGCTTACTTATTTTATAGTTGAGAAATCCAAGGCTTAAACTGAGGAACACTATGAGCCATGGCACCTAATTATTATGTTTATTGGCTAGGTTTTATCCTAAGTGTCCTGAATGTCAATTCAGTGTTCTTAAACTGTAGTTTATTGCATTTGAGTGAACCTTTCATAAATTATTGGAGAAGGAAATGGCAACCCACTCCAGTATTCTTGCCTGGAAAATCCCATGGACTGAGGATCCTGGTAAGCTACAGTCCATGGGGTCGCAAAGAGTCGGACATGACTGAGCGACTTCACTTCACTTCACTTTATAAATTATTGATCATGTAGAGGAGCCTGGGTCATAAAGAGTCAGATACCACTGAGCAACTAAGCATAGAACAGCACAGAAACAAATAACATTATTTTACTGAGTAGTTTAAAATTAAAATTAAAAACCTTTTCATATTTTAAGGTAATGACTTTTCTGTCATTATGCTAATATAAATTATTTTATTTTTAGAACTATTAACTGTAACTTTTCTAATTACACATGTCACAAAATAAGGATAATATGTACAAAGTGTGTGTTTGATTAGTCACACAGTCTTTTCTGACTCTTTGCAACTCCAAGGTAGCCCTCAAGGTTCCTCAGTCTATGGGATTATTCAGGCAAGAATACTGGAATAGGTTGCCATGCCCTCCTCCAGGGGATCTTCTTGACCCAAGAATTGAACCCACATCTCCTATGTCTCCTGCATTGCAAGTGGATTCTTTACCAGCTGAGACATTGGGGAAATGTATAAATTAGAGAAAAAAGACTGTCCAAATGCTACTATTCAGAAGAAAACAAAATTCACATTTAGTACAAATTATCATTCAAGAGACTCAGATTTTACTAAGATGTGAATTCTTTCCTCAAGAAACTTGCTATCTAATAGTGAGGCAGATGCTAAGTAAATGATTACAATGTTTGGTTGTAATTGAAATAATAGAATAGTAGAGAGAAGATACTTTTTTGAGGGTTAGTTTGATTGGGCAGGTGAAACAACAAACCTGGAATTCATGGTGTACATGGTACATTTTAGGGATATATTGTAGGGTGCATAGTTTAGGGGTTAAATAATATTAAGCCCTAATATATTTCCACAGATTGGACTTTTTAGTTAACAGACTGTACCTCTAAATAAAAGCATGGCTGTTAATAAACGAATCTACTCTCAGCTTAGACATTAATTAGAAAATGACTTTGGTTTAGAAGGGTGTGAGCATAAGCTTTTTCAGTGGAGTGATAACATTGACAAGTAAAGTGTTTAAAGAACTCTCAAAATTCAGGAGTGCAAAACAGACATCTCTGCATCACCAGAAGACTTAGACATTTCTCCAAGGCATAGGGTAATCAATTTCAGGAAAAGGTGTTCAATATCATTAGTCATTTGAGAAATACACAATAAAATCTCAATGGAATATTATTACACTTTGACTAGCAGTGCTAACCTAATCCTCACAAGCTGAGTGTTGGCATGGTTTAGGAGCAACTAAAACTCTCATATGTTGTTGTTGTTGGTTTTGGTGGTGGTGGTGGTGGTGTTGCAAAATGGTACAGAGACTCTGGAAAACAGTTCAGCATTTTCTTACATCATATTGATTATATTAAATACTTAATCACTCAAAACAAGCTCAGCTGAGTTCAGTTCAGTCACTCAGTCATGTCTGACTCTCTGTGACTCCATGGACTTCAGCATCCCAGGCCTCCCTGTCCATCACCAACTCCTTGAGTTTACTCAAACTCATCTTCATTGAGTTGGTGATGTCATCCAACCATCTCATCCTCTGTCATCTCCTTCTCCTCCCACCTTCAATCTTTCCCAGCATCAGGGTGTTTTCAAATGAGTCAGCTCTTTGCCTCAGGTGGCAAAAGTATTGGAGTTTCAGCTTCAACATCAGTGTCTCCAAAAAATATTCAGGACTGATTTCCTTTAGGATGCACTGGTTGGATCTTCTTGCAGTCCAAGGGACTCTCACGAGTCTTCTCCAATACTACAGTTCAAAAGCATCAATTCTTCAGCAACCCATATATACTTCAAAGAGTGGAGAAATAACTTGTAGGACATCCTAAAATGAACTACCTTTACACAGCAATAGAAAGGAATTAACTCTCAGGAGGCACTCAACAACATGAATGAGTCTAAAGTCATTATGTGTGCTGAGTGAATGAATCAGCCATGAATGGTTTCAAACTGCATATGGCATTCTAGAATAAGCAAAACTGTAAGAATGGACTACAGGTTAGAGGTTTAAAAATGTTAGCTGTGGCACCAGATAACTTCTTCTGGTAACAAAACAGCTTTGCTTCCTGCTTGTGATGGTGGTTGCAAAAGTCTATTTATATGTTAAACTCATGGAACGGTGTACCATGAACGTCTATCTTACTGTGTGTAGACTTCATAACAAGAAACTATATTGTTATAAGAATGTAGAGTTAATTCAAAGATTTGACTATATCTGTAACATCAGTTCAGTTCAGTTGTTTAATCATGTCTGACTCTTTGAGATCCCATGAGCTGCAGCATGCCAGGCCTACCTAACCAACACCAACTTCCAGAGTCCACCCAAACTCATGTTCGTTGAGTTGGTGATGCCATCCAACCATCTCATCCTCTGTGGTCCCCTTCTCCTCCTGCCCTCAGTCTTTCCCAGCATCAGGGTCTTTTCAACTAAGTCAGTTCGTCGCATTGGGTGGCCAAAGAATTGGAGTTTCAGATTCAACATCAGATCGTCTAGTGAACACTCAGGACTGATCTCCTTTAGGATGAACTGGTTGGATCTCCTTGAAGTCCAAGAAAATTTCTAGAGTCTTCTCCAACACCACAGTCCAAAAGCGTCAATTCTTCAGTGCTCAGCTTTCTTTATAGTCCAACTCTCACATCCACACATGACCACTGGAAAAACCATAGCCTTGACTAGACGGGCCTTTGTTGGCAAAGTAATGTCTCTGCTTTTTAATCTGCTGTCTAGATTGGTCATAACTTTCCTTCCAAGGAGTAAGCATCTTTTAATTTCATGACTGCAATCACCATCTGCAGTGATTTTGAAGCCCCCCAAAATAAAGTCTGTCACTGTTTCCACTGTTTCTCCATCTATTTGCCATGAAGTAATGGGACTAGATGCCATGATCTTAGTTTTCTGAGTGTTGAGCTTTAAGTCAACTTTTTCACTCTCCTCCTTGACTTTCATCAAGAGGCTCTTTAGTTCTTCTTCACTTTCTGCCATAAGGGTGGTGTCATCTGCATATCTGAGGTTATTGATAATTCTCCCAGAAATCTTCATTCCAGCTTGTGCTTCATCCAGCCCAGTGTTTCTCATGATGTACTATGCATATAAGTTAAATAACTGGGGTGACAATATCCAGCCATGACATACTCCTTTTCCTACTTGGAACCAGTCTGTTGTTCCATGTCCAGTTCTAACTATTGCTTCCTGACCTGCATACAGCTTTCTCAAGAGGCAGGTCAGTCAGTTCAGTTCAGCCGCTCAGTCGTGTCCGACTCTTCAACCCCATACACTGCAGCACACCAGGCTTCCTTATTCATCACCAACGCCCAGAGCCTACTCAAACTGCATGCCCATTGTGTCGGTGATGCCATCCAATCATCTCATCCTCTGTTATCTGCTTCTCCTCCCACCTTCAAACTTTCCCAGCACCAGGGTCTTTTCCATGAGCTGGTTCTTCCCATCAGATGGCCAAAGTATTGGAGTTTCAGCTTCAATATCAGTCCTTCCAAAGAACACCCAGGACTGATCTGCTTTAGGTTGGACTAGGTGGATCTTCTTACAGTCCAAGGGACTCTCAAGAGTCTTCTCCAACACCACAGTTCAAAAGCATCAAATCTTCAGCACTCAGCTTTCTTCACCGTCCAAATCTCACATCCATAAATGACTACTGGAAAAGTCATAGCCTTGCCTAGGTGGACCTTTGTTGACAAAATAATGTCTCTGCTTTTTAATATGCTATCTAGGTTGGTCATAACTTTCCTTTCAAGGAGTAAGCATCTTTTAATTTCATGGCTGCAATCACCATCTGCAGTGATTTTGAAGCCCCCAAAAATAAACTCTGACACTGTTTCCACTGTTTTTCCATCTATTTGCCATGAAGTGATGGAACGAGATGCCATGATCTTAGTTTTCGGAATGTTGAGCTTTAAGACAACTTGACTTTCATCAAGAGGCTTTTTAGTTCCTCTTCACTTTCTGCCATAAGGGTGGAGTCATCTGCATATCTGAGGTTATTGATATTTCTCCCAGCAATCTTGATTCCAGCTTTTGCTTCATCCAGCCCAGCATTTCTCATGATGTACTCTGCATATAAGTTAACTAAACAGGGTGGCAATATACAGCCCTGACATACTCCTTTCCCTATTTGGAACCAGTCTGTTGTTCCATGTCCAGTTTTAACTGCTGCTTCCTGACCTACGTACAGGTTTCTCAAGGGACAGGTCAGACGGTCCGGTATTCCCATCTTGTTAAGAATTTTCCACAATTTATTTTGATCGACACAGTCAAAGGCTTTGGCATAGTCAGTAAAACAAATAGATATTTTTCTGGAACTATCTTGCTTTTTTGGTCTGGTATTTCCATCCCTTTTAGAATTTTCCAAAGTTTTTTGTGATCCACACAGTCAAAGGTTTTGGCATAGTCAATTAAGCAGAAATAGATGTTTTATTGGAACTCTCTTGCTTTTTCGAAGATCCAGTGTATGTTGGCAAATTTGATCTCTGGTTCCTCTACCTTATCTAAAACTAGCTTGAATATCTGGAAGTTCACAGTTCATGTAGTGCTGAAGCCTGGCTTGGAGTATTTTGTGAATTGCTTTACTAGTATACGAGATGAGTGCAATTCTGTGGTAGTTTGAGCATTTTTTAGAATTTCCTTTCTTTGGGATTAGAATGAAAACTGACATTTTCCAGTCCTGTGGCCACTGCTGACTCTTCCAAATTTGCTGACAAATTAAATGCAGCACTTTCACAGCATCATCTTTTAGGATTTGAAGTAGCTCAACTGGAATTCTATCATCTCCACTAGCTTTGTTTGTAGTGATGCCTCCTAAGGCCCACTTAACTTCACATTCCAGGATGTCTGGCTCTAGGTAAGTGATCACACCATTGTGATTAACTGGGACATGAAGATCTTTTTTGTATAGTCTTCAGTGTATTCTCGCCACCTCTTCTTAATATCTTCTGCTTCTGTCAGGTTCATACCATTTTTGTCCTTTTTGAGCCCATCTTTTCATGAAATGTTCCCCTGGTATCTCTAATTTTCTTGAAGAGATCTCTAGTCTTTTCCATTCTATTGTTTTCCTCTATTTCTTTGCACTGATCACTGAGGAAGGCTTTCTTATTTCTCCTTGCTATTCTTTGGAACTCTGCATTCAAATGGGTGTATCTTTCCTTTTCTCCTTTGCTTTTCACTTATCTTCTTTCACAGCTATTTGTAAGGTCTCCTCAGACAGCCATTTTGCTTTTTTGCATTTCTTTTTCCTAGAAATGATCTTGATCCCTGTCTCCTGTACAATGTCACGAACCTCCATCCATAGTTCATCAGGCACTCTATCAGATCTAGTCCTTTAAACCTATTTGTCACCTCTACTCTATAGTCACAAGGAATTTGATTTAGGTCATACCTGAATGATTTAGTGGTTTTCCCCACTTTCTTCAATTTAATTCTGAATTTGGCAATAAGGAGTTCATGGTTTGAGCCACGGTTGGCTCCTGGTCTTGTTTTAGCTGTCTGTATAGAGCTTCTCCATCTTTGGCTGCAAAGGATATAATCAATCTGATTTTAGTGTTAGCCATCTGGTGATGTCCATTTGTAGAGTCTTCTCTTGTGTTGTTAGAAGAGGGTGTTTGCTATGATCAGTGCATTCTCTTTTCAAAAATCCTTTAGCCTTTGTCCTGCTTCATTCTGTATTCCAACACCAAATTTGCCTGTTACTTCCAGGTGTTTCCTGACTTCCTACTTTTTCATTCCCGTCCCCTATAATGACAAGGACATCTTTTTTGGGTGTTAGTTCTAAAAGGTCTTGTAGGTCTTCATAGAACCATTCAACGTCAGCTTCTTTAGTGTTACTGTTTGGGTCATAGACTTGGGTTACCGTGATATTGAATGGTTTATCTTGGAAATGAACAGAGATCATTCTGTCGTTTTTGATATCGCATCCAAGTACTGCATTTTGGACTCTTTTGTTGACTATGATGGCTACTCCAATTCTTTTAAGGGATTCCTGCCCACAGGAGTAGATAAAATGGTCATCTGAGTTAAATTCACCCATTCGAGTCCATCTTAGTTTGCTGATTCCTAGAATGTCAACACTCACTCTTGCCATCTCCTGTTTTACTACTTCCAGTTTTGTTTGATTCATGGACCTAACATTCCAGGTTCCTATGCAATATTGCTCTTTACAACATCGGACCTTGCTTATATCACCAGTCACATCCACAACTGGGTGTTGTTTCTGCTTTGGCACCATCCCTTCATTCATCCTGGAGTTATTTCTCCACTGATCTCCAGTAGCATATTGGGCACCTACCGACCTGGGAGTTCATTTTTCAGTGTCCTATCTTCTTGCCTTTTCATACTGTTCATGGGGTCCTCAAGGCAAGAATACTGAAGTGGTTTGCCATTCCCTTCTCCTGTGGACCACATTCTGTTAGACCTTTCCACCATGACCCATTCATCTTGGGTCACCCCACACGGTATGACCTAGTTTCATTGAGTTAGACAAGGCTGCGGTCCATGTGATCAGATTGGCTAGTTTTCTGTGATTGTGGTTTCAGTCTGTCTGACCTGTGATGCTCTCTCTCAGCGCCTACTGTCTTACTTGGGTTTCTCATACCTTGGACGTGGGGTATCTCTTTATGGCTGCTCCAGCAAAGAGAAGCCACTGCTCCTTACCTTGCACATGGGATATGTCCTCACGGCCACCACTCCTGACCTTGGATGTGGGATATCTCCTCTCTGACTCGCCGCTCCTGTGCTGCCCAACTGCCGCTCGCCGCTCGCCGCTCACCGCTCAGTTTCCGTGCCCTCTCTCAGCACCTACCATCTTACTTGGGTTTCTCTTACCTTAGACGTGGGGTATCTCCTCTCTGCCGCTCACCACTCTTGCAACATACGATCCATCTAAATGCTGAAGCGGATGTAAAGGAAGTAAAACTCTCATATTTCTGATGGAAACATACATGAGCTCGACCACTGGGAAAATAATTTTATACCTATTAAAGCTAAATATAAGCCAACATACAGCCCAACATTTTTATTCCTAGTTACATACCCAACAGAAATGTGTTTGTCAACTAAAGGGCACATCCAAGAATGTTCATAGCAGCTTTACTAGTAAGAGAAAAAATGTAGGAACAGCTTAAATAAAGAATGTCTAAAAATAAAGTGAGGTATATTTCCATAGAGGAGCACCCCACAGCAATAAGATAAACAAGCTAACACACAACAGTGTAGAACCTCACAGACATATTGAATGGAAAAATACAAACACAAACAAGTACATTTATGTAATTCATTAGTGATATATCATAAAAACAGGCAAAGCTAATATCCAGTAATAGGAATAAGAGCAGGAGTTAACCTTAAACAAACTAAGTGAGATAGGACATGAGGGATCATCCTGGGGTGATGAAAATATTCTGTATCTTAGTCTGAATAGTCTTTGCTTGAATTCATACATATATAAATCTGTTATCTGTCTAAGATTCGTATACTCCACTCTATGCTTGGTATACCTCAATTTTTAAAATAATATCTTTTTAAAAAGGAAAATAAACATAGGGAAAGGAAATAGAAGAAAGGAAAAGAGAGATGATAATAATTATTTCAGGTATTCTTTTTTATAGTATTTGTATTCAGTTACTCCTAATCTAAATGCTGATCCTAGAGTAGATAAAATTAGTGAACCTCCAGATTATCTGGGCATGTTATTTATTCCACACAGATATTTAATTATCTCACAACCTCAGTTATTAGTCATCTGTTGATAGGTTCACATTAACATATAAATCATTATGCCAATTAAGTGATTTAATATGGAACATATTCTTCCTTAGCAGCTAGAGTCCTGTATACATTTCATCACCACCCCTCCTTTATATCTAACAATCTGAGGAATAATTAGAAGGTTTGCTTGCATAGCTCATGCATTGCACAACTAAAGAGGACATGTTCACATCACAGTCTAAGGTGATGTCATCCTCTTGACATGTATAAAACAGTGGTTTTGGTTACTTGATAAAGAAAATGTGATGATTTAGAGAATATTTTGCCTGTGCCCTGGCAAAGCCTGTTATTATTAATCCCCCATCCTGTTAACTCCTAAGATTTCCCCTGCATTGTAACAGAAAAATGAGGGACAATATAGGCCATCCTGTTTGGTCCTCATTATGAGGTACACATGTGAGACTTGTAACACAGAAGGAAAGAAGAAGTCACAATTGTGTTGAGTAATTTGTGGGCAGATGCATATTCAGAGGGTTTATGCAGGGTGCTAAGCAGCTTCTGCAGGAATTCCCAAGTACCACCAATCGTGGTCATGAGAACTCAAGACACTGGCCTCTCTGATCTTTGTTCCCTTAGATTTGTAAATGGTTGTGTGGATATTGCACTTGTTAAGACCTTTCAGTCCTTGAGTACACAGGACAGTTTCTGTCTTTCTTATAAAAGCACTTATTGAAGCATTTCCCAACAGTAAACACTAATTCTCTAAAGCTTTGGTTGTTTATTTTTCCACAAACATATTTAGCATCTCTTTCCCATGGAGTTACAATGATGAAATTCCTTCTGGAAAATTGAATTATTTGACATGTGTTTAGCAGGACATCCCTATGATAAAGAAGATATCATAGGCTAAGTTATAAATTATCACAAATAATTTGTGAACTCTGAAAATATTTATTGGTTTTTACCTTTGCTTTTGACACTCTGTTAGTGTGAAAATTAAAAAAAAAAACAACAAACAACTTTTAAGTGCAATTTTAAGAAGCCAAAGTAGGAAGACCTTATCTAAAGTAGAAGGAGACTTCCCAGAGAAAAAGAAATTTAGGTTGACAAATGGAATTGATGTTAGTTTAGTAAAGTTAAAAACTGGAATATTGCAAAGGTCTTCTGCAGGACAAGGCTATCTCATCTTTTTCCAAATAATACCTGTAGATTAATTTAGAAAAATCCTCACAGTAGTGGGAAAGTCTGTTATAGCCTGCAAACATACATGCTTTTAAAACAATGCTTTCACAAGGAAGACATGTATTTAAGAATGGACCAGTATTGGGTAGATCTGCACAATGCCCATATTGCAATGATTAGAAATTTAAATATACTATCTGACAGGTGCTGTACATTGTGGACTGTGAATAGGACATATTTTAAACTATCAGTCTCCAAATATGGCTAATGATTTTTAAGGTAACATTATCCACTCTTAGTTAAAACAATCTCCCTTCCTGGTGCCATGTTTGGCATTCTGTGTTTGTTACTGAATCTGATTTCATCCTCAGAACAGTCCTATAAAGTAGCATTTATTTTACTGAGAAATATGAAAATGAAAAAAGTATACAACTTACCACTTGACACAGGTGTAGCAAATAGTAGGCAGGTGAATGAACCTAGTTCTGACTCCAAGGCCTGGAATATTTTCTTCACTATGGAACAGCTCCTAAGACTCTACTGCGTGTTTCTACATCTCTGGCTCTGGTATGAAGCAATGTATTTATTTTTTAAGTTCCTGTGAGTTAACTACATTTAACATTTCTGTACGAAATGAGATTTGTTAAAAAAAAAATTGATTTGTTGAAACTATATCATGTACTAGATCTTGTTTTAACTATTTCATAAACACTGTATCATTGGAGTAAATACATTACCTTTATTCTAAGGAAAGCTTAGAAACTAAAAGAGATAAAATTCCAAAAAGTTGGTAAGAAGAGGAGTTTGTATTTAAAATCCATCTGATTAGACTCCGACTAAAACCTATAGTCTTTTCAACTGTCCAGAAGGCATGATCTCTAATAGAAAAACCTAACAGCGTCAGTAGTTAATACATAGTCATGTAAAAGTAAATTTCTCAGGGAAAGAAGATTTAATTCCATATGTTAAAGAAACTGATAGTTCATTCTAGCAAGCAGCTAAAATAATACATCAGAATGGGCTTTAAGATATAAATTAACATATACTAGAAACTAAATATAGATGTTATAGCTGAGATAGGAAACTGTAAACAAATCAAAGTTTGGAGGATGAATACTTGGTAGCTGAAACCTTTACACTCAGCCATCATGGTGTATGAGGGCACATTACATGGTTTCATGGAACAACTATGAAAATTTTTAAATTGTTGGAAAAAGTTATCCTGTTGTCTGTCCCTAAAAAGGAGGCCAGCTCATTGTTGGAAGACAAAAACCTTAGTTTTCTAAATATTAGAGAAAATAAAATACATAAGAAAAAGCAACTGTTGTATATATGTATTGTTCTAGCTGGAAAGCACCTGCAAAATCATCAAGTAAAGCCATCTTATTTTAAAACTGTGAAAATGAAGACTCTGAGAAGATTAAAGTCGTATCTAACATCATGTGATGTTAGCTATTTTATTAGATATAATAACTTAGGTCTCCTTTTCTCAGCCCAGTGATTTCCTTCAGACCATGCATTGGTATGGGTAAGGGGTAGAGTGAGACTAAGAAATAAAACTTCCAAGAAATGTTTGTTTACTTTATACACATAGAGGCATTGTACATACAATGAAAAGTACATTTTCAGCTTAGACCACAAAAGAAGTGAGTCTTCCCAGCAAACACTATTTGAAATCCCCTTTTATTTCCAAAACTTCAGTGATGTGTTGATCACTGAAGAAAAGTCAGAAAAGAGAAAAGTCAGAGAAAAGAAAAGTCAGAAAAGAGAAAACAAAACCGTACTGTCCTAATTCAGAGAGGAAGAGATTGATGTAAAAATGGAGTTCTACTCACCTTTTGCATAGATTAATTAATGAAAAAGAATTAACACTTTGAAGAGAATATTGTTGGTAATTAAAATATATTTTAATTAAGAGCTTTGGGTGCTTAGATTGCAGTTAAAGAAAATAAGTAAACAAACACCAAAATATACTAAAAAGGAGCACTGAAATAAAAAGTCACATCCTCATCCAAACCCTAGAGATTGAAAACCAGACAGAAGAAATTTTCTGGAATTTGGAAGACAAAAGAACAAGATTAATTTGGAAAAAAAAATAACTTCCTACACAAATGTAATTACACACTTATTTTTGAGTTAGAAAGAAAAGTGATATCAAGATCACTTGTCTTATTTTCAGGTCACTGAAAACAATCTGTAAAAAAGAACTTGCATGCAGACATTATTTAGGGGAGGTGATCCAGGAACACCTGGAGACAGTGAGACAAGAAAAGAGGAAAATCCAATATGAGATATCAGATATCTCTTTTATAGGGAATATGAGATTTCTGACAATTATAGGAATACTTCTCAGAATTGCCTACCTAAAATGCCGTAGCCTTTGTCCACTGACTGCAGTACTGAATGAAGATTACCCTTGGGATGTAAACTCCCTGCATTTACAGACAATTGTCACTGGAGAAGACCCTGGAAAAGAATACAGAAAGAAGGACTAAGTGAATATGAGGTGAGTGGTTGACAGGAGGGAGTGAGTCTGACTTCAGAACAGCACCTTACAGCTGCAGATGCATGTGAGGGGGTGGACCACAGTGCACCAGAGATGTATACAGGTACAGGGTTAACTGCACTTCCTGTTTAAGTTCTTAGAAGCAATTTCTATTCCAGGCATTGGTCTCCCTAACACCCACAGTTAATGAAGTCAAGCTATCCATCAAGGCTTTAGATCTCATGAATGATTCCAAACAGACATTTTGGCCAACCCAATATCACTGGGCTAGGTTGATGCCATTTGTCTTTAAGGCCTAATGGCCCGAGATGCCAAAGCAAGAAAGGCAGCTATCTCTTAGCATTACTTACTCATTTGACAGTTTATTCTGTGCTATGATATTGATCATGTTCATGCTGCATTTCTTGCTGTACCTCTAACACATCAACTATCTATCTTCTGTGCTGAGAGAAGTGATTTATTCATGAGTCACACAGTATTTATCTGATTATTCATTTAAATTCAAAAGCTGTGAAAAACAATTTCAGTGATCATTTTACTTTAAATATTAAAAACATTCTAGCACATTATTAATGAAGTTTCAAATAATGACATCAAAAGTAAAAACTGAAGTTGATGGCTAAGAGATAATGAGCTTGTTTTTGAGTATGCTGTTTGTTTAGTATAGAACACATTCAAAATGCAAGAATAAAAGTATTTGGAAAGCTAGAGATCTAGATTTGGGAATTATTGATATTAGCTGAAAAGATGAATTCCTTAATGGAAAGGTAAAATCTAAAGCAGAAGCAATCTATGGATAGAGATATTGAACTCTCCCATGTGAATGCAGAAGTAAGAAGAAAAGTTGGAGAGATAGGAATGAAGATAAGAAACTAAAAAAAAAAAAATAGCAAAACAAAATCTGCATTTATGTTTTAGGAAGCAGAGAAAAGAAAGTATGGATTAAAGTGTTGAATGCTCTTGTAAACTCAAAATTGAGAAGTCATAAAAGACTCTACATTTAGTGATTTCCTTTTTACCCTTTTAAGAGCACTTCCGTTGAACTGATTTCAAGGTTTTATTAACTAGAGGAAAGCTCAATAGAGGGTACAATCTAAGGATAAATTTTGAAAAGCTTTATATTGAAACCTATAGCTTTGAGAGTATTATCTCTTATAGGTTGAATTTTAATTTTGTTTTTATTTTGTAGGGTTTTAAGAAGCAGTGCATTTTTCTAATCAGAAAGAAAGGAAAACTGCAGACAGAAAGCAAATATATCAAAGGCAATTATTGCTACACAGATTGATGGAGAATTTATTCATATAAAAGTAGTCATACAATGCTGCCTTCTTCAACAGCAGACGGGTAGACATGTTGAAAACAAAATAACCTACAAATCAAAAGAAAGACATTTGTGCAATTGCAGATCAGATGGTCCTATTCTCAGGTAGGAAGTAAAACACTTTCAAACAACTTATTAGGGTAACTTGCACTTGAGAAGAATAAAAACATTTAGTGACTTGTATGAGAGAGAAAATAGATAGGTAAATAGATAGATAGGTGTATAAGATTCTATTTCTATGCACGGCAGTAGACCAAAGGAGTATGGTTTCGTGAATTGTGAATGTCACAGAGTGTCAGGGCTTGAGTGTTATCTATTACCTTGCCATTAACTGAATGATGGACAAATCACTTAATATCTCTGGGCATTAATTTAAAAAAATAATATGTTAAGTCTTTGTTGAATCTGTTATAATATTGCTTGTTTTATGCTTTGGTTTCTTGGCCTTGGGGCATGTGGGATCTTAGTTCCCTGATCAGGGATTGAACCTCACTCCCTGGCCTGGAAGGCAAAGTCTGAATCCCTGGATCACCAAGGAAGGCTTCCTGTGGCATTAATTTTTTAATGTTAATGCTGAAAAATATATTCAAAATGAAAATGTTGATGATGTGATGCCAATGAAGGCTGACTTGACAAAAAAAGTTTCCCAGAGGAATTGATCCATGAGAGTCTTGTGTGAGGACAGGCAGATGTAAACGCTAGACACAGGATGGCCTCTGTTTCTTGAGAAAAAAGTTATGGACAGAGAAGACAACCTCAAAAGCAAGTTAGATACTGAGTTACCACTCTGTGCATCTTGTATACTGGGCACTTAACATAATAAAAGGAATGGATATGGTTTGGTTATTATTTGCAGAAAGTTGCCCTCTCCTCTGAGTATGGGAAACAGTGTATATGAACCAGGAAATCATCTTTAAAATTAATACTGATGTTAATAAATACATTACTTTTATAGATTTTATTTCTGGGAAAATTAATACATCAAATTTAGGAAGATTTTGATATTTATATTCAGCTTATTTTAAAAAGGAAATTTAATGAATAATTCCCCAAAGAAATATCATTATGATACAATGATAAAGGGATCATTTGTTTAATCTTTCTTTCTGATTTTTTTGTTGTTAATGTACAGAAGTACAACATATTTCCATGTATTAATCTTATATCTTACAATTTTACTGAATTCTTTCATGAACTCTAGTGGTTTTCTGATAGTATCTTTAGGATTTTCTATGTATAGTATGTCATCTGCAAACAGTGACAGTTTTACTTTTTTTCCAATTTGGATTCCTTTTATTTTTTTTTTTCTTTTCTAATTGCTGTGGCTAGGACTTCCAAAACTATGTTGAATAAAAATGACAATAGAGAGCATCCTTGTCTTGTTCCTGATCTCAGAGGAAAGGCTTTCAGCTTTTCACAGTTGAATATAATATTAATTGTGGTTTTGTCATATATGACCTTTATTATATTGAGGTATATTCCCCCTTTGCTCACTTTTGGATATTTTTTTTTTTTTTTGCTACAAATGGCTGTTAAATTTTATCATAAATGAATATTAAGTTTTATCATAAGTGAATGTTAAATTATATCAAAAGTTTTTGCTGCATCTATTGAGATGAACATATCATTTTTATTCTTCAACGTATTAATGTGGTGAATTAGGATATGATTTGGGAAGTAAATATGAACACCTAAGGGAAACATTGAGGAAATGATTAAATATATATTTTATGTAACAATCTAAGTGAAAAAGCATATTAGGGATCATTTATTCATATTGTAAATTTTAATCATTTACCCTAGATTAGATTGTCAACTTTCTCCCTCTCAAACCCATTCCAAATGCTTGTGAAAGACAATTGATAAAGACATGCTTGGAGAAAGTTATGTTAATACACCATGCCTTGCTATCCTTTAAACTCTAAAGAACTTTTTATTATCTGATAGTAATGGTAATAAATAACTCCAGAATCACAGAGACAATTTCTAGTGAGAATATAGCTATTGATAACATAAGAAATAACTTTCAATCTTTGACAGTCAAATGATTCATAATTAACTATCTTATAAAAATTATTTTGTCTGGATTATAAATGAAAAAAAAGAAAAACAATCTGGCTTCTACTTTGCTGAGATGTTTCTATTTTCTGCATCTTCCTGGATTTATTTTTCCTACATCCTCTGTCCTATATCATTCTATTTAATCCTCAGGAATCAGTTCCAGTATCACCTCTGCTGGGAAGGCTTCCTATTCCTGCCCTTGTTGCACTGATCCTTTCATAAATTTGTGCTTCCTTCTCAGATTATTTCTTTTGTAAAATATCTGTATCAGCCGGTATCCAGTCAGCAAAGCATATACTATGTTACTTCTTTCAAATGGAGAATTTATTTCCAGTAAAATATTCTAATGTGTTAGAAGTTCTGGAAGATGCAGAGAGGTTTTAAGTTCTAATTGGAGGCTGACTTAGATTTCTCTTACTATCCCAAATGAATAGGGGGAATAAGCAAAACAGTATGGTGAGCCAGGAAAGAATTATCTCAAAAATACAGTATAACAAAAAACTATAAAGAAAAGAAACTATAACAAATTAAAGGAAAAATACCAAATGACTTCACATTTCAAATGAAAACTCCACCCCAAGATAGTAGCCATATAATGTACTGACCTGACACCATTCAGGGTTTCATTTGGAGATATTGAAGTATTAAGACAGAGTGTCTAAGCCAATAAAATACAATAGAGAACCATGAGTTATTAAGAAAATTATTATAAAGTAACAGGCTTCCCAGATGGGACTAGTGGTAAAAAACCTGCCTGCCAGTGCAGGAGAAGTAAGAGACATGGATTCCATTCCTGGATCCAGAAGATCCCCTGGAGGAGAGCTTTGCAACCCACTCCAGTATTCTTGCCTGGAAAATCCATTGGGCAGAAGAGCTGGTGGGCTGCAGTCCATAGGGTTGCAAAGAGTTAGACAGGGTTAATCTACTTAGCAGCAACACAAGCACATTCTAAAGTACACATGCTCTGGAATAAGATTGGCTGGATTGCCTATTCTTTAAACTCAATCTGTTGTTGTTGTTCAGTTGTTCAGTCATGTCCAACTCTTTGCTACCCCATGGACTGCAGCATGCCAGGCTTCCCTGTCCTTTACCATCTCCTAGAGCTTGCTCAAACTCATGTCCATCAAATCGATTTTGTAACCCAACCATCTCATCCTCTGTCGTCCTCTTCTCCTCTTGCCTTCTATCTTTCCCAGCATCAGGGTCTTTTCCAATGAGTCAGCACTTCTCATCAGGTGGCCAAAGTACTGGGGCTTCAGCTTCAGGATCAGTACTTCCAATGACTATTCAGAGTTGGTATCCTAGGATAGACTGGTATGATCTTGCAGTCCAAGGAACTCTCAAGAGTCTTCTCCAACACCACAGTTCAAAAGCATCAATTCTTCTGTGCTCAGCTTTCTTTATAGTCTAACTCTCACATCAATACATGACTACTGGAAAAACCATAGCCTTGACTAGACGGACTTTTGTTGGCAAAGTAATGTCTCTGCTTTTTAATAATGCTGCCTAGATTTGCCATAGCTTTTCTTCCAAGGAGCAAGCATCTTTTAATTTCATGGCTGCAGTCACCATCCACAGAGATTTTGGAGTCCAAGAAAATAAAGTCTGTCACTCTTTCCATTGTTTCTCCATTTATATGCCATAAAGTGAAGGGACTGGATACCATGCTCTTTGTTTTTTGAAGGTTGAGTTTTAAGCCAGCTTTTCACTCTCCTCTTTCACCTTCATCAAGAGGTTTTATAGTTAACTTGAATAAGGGAATGCCATTCTATCTCACAGAGTTGCTGTTGGCACTGAGAGAAGATAATAAATGCAGAGACAATCATATAGTGTGTGTTTAATCATTGAAAGCTACTTTTATTATTACTGTTTTTAATTTAAACTGTCTCTCTTTGATTCTGTCTACAAAAATTCAAACTCGGGATGTTTCATTGGGCTTTTCTGGATATGTTCATTCTGCAAGACTGTATACATTTATGTAACTCTATCAGCACACACATTCTATTTTAGTTACTTCTTATTTATGTCCCCATCAAGCTGGAACCAAGACTCTGAACATGTCCAGTAACTGAGAAAGCCCACTTTTTGTTTGGCCCTGTCTGATGACCAAACCTTGGGGCATGATGAGTTCACCAAATCAACACTCCCTTCTAGGACTAACGAAGACAATTCTGCCTGCATCTTTTCTATGGCAGGCATTCTTATTCCTTGACTCTTAATATGCCAAATCACTGCTTTTTTACATTTAAGCTTCAGCAGTATCCAAGATTTCTTTGATGTGACTGTGATGCTCCTTGTTCTCAGAGCCTGCCCATATGGTGATTAACATTGGCTTAGAGCAGAAGAAATAGAGTCAGAACATTTTATTTGTAGAGTAGCTAGATTTTTAATAGTATAACAAAATGTATTTCCACAAGATATTATGTACATATAATTTATTTAAAGTGAACATAATATTTCAAAGCATCCCACACAAAATAACAATGTACAGATTATATTTACCTAATAAAATTTTTATGGATATAAAAAATGCTTTTAATTTAAAAACTTACTACAGTAAATACTCTAAAACCAAAGGACAAAAGCATGAAGTAAATTACTTAATGGGAATATGACATAATGATCTTATATAACATCATAGGCAGATTATTATGCTGAAGACAAAATGAAAAATGTAAATTAAACCACAAATTCAAGGAATGAATGCTCATAAATTTTTGATCAAATAAAATTATACTTCATTAGCATTGAAGGTTTTGAGTTTTGATTTTTGTTTATAGAAGTAAACATTTCCTCAAGCAGCAGTACTGTACATTCTGACTTTAGCAAAAAGAGCTTTTTTGATAATTCAGACTCTACCTATATATTTGTCAGATTTATGAGCAACACCTAATTAGTTTCTTAAATTTATCAACCAGTGTCCCTCTTCAGATGTTGTTGAATGCAATTTCTTATAAATTCCCCCTCACCAATAAACATAGGACCTACAATAGGGAGCATAATGAAATTCACAGAGATAATAATTAGCCTTAAAAACTTTATTCATGAATTTATTCAGCAGATATCATTTAGTATATTCTCAGCTTTGTTTAGATAGAGCAAGACAGGCACCATCGCAGCTTCTAGAGAGCTCATAATCTAGAAAATATGTCAAGTGCTGCTTCTGAATCACTAAAAAAAGCCTTCATCATTTTTAAAAGTTTGCATATCTATGTCCTCTATGGGGATAAATAAAACCCTCTGTAATGCACATCATTCTTTGGATTCCGTTAGAGTAACTTTAAAATTTATATGCTGACTCAATGAACATGAATTTGAGCGAAGTCCAGGACCCTAGTGGAGGACAGAGGAGTCTGAAGGCTACAGCCCATAGGGTTGCAAAGAGTCAGCCTCGACTGAGCGACTAAGCACAATACAGCCCAGCACAAAACGTAACTTGGGGCTTCCCCAGTGGCTCAGATGATAAAGAGTCTGCCTGCAATGCAGGAGACCCTGGTTCGATCCCTGGGTCAGGAAGATGCCTTAGAGAGGGGAATGGCTACCCACTCCAGTATTCTTGCCTGGAGATACCCATGTGCAGAGGAGCCTGGTGGGCTTCAGTCCATGGGGTTGCAAAGAGTCGGACACAACTGAGCAAATAGGCACACACAAAGTAACTTGCTGGGATTTAGATTCAATAAATTATTATTTCCTAATTATTTATTCCCAATAAATTATCAAAAACATCCTCTAACTAGAAAAATCATCAGATAAATGTTTCTTCTCCTGTGAGCTACCTGTTCATTATGAGATAACAATGAAAAGCAAAGGATCTTCCGTGTTGGTGGCAGTCTCATGGTATTTCCTCTATTTTTTACATTGTCACATGAAAGACAAGGAGAGACTAGAAGGATCTCTTTCACTGTTTCATTGAATATTAGCATTTTCATAGTATTTTAAATAGCCTGACTTCAATGTTACAAAAGAAAATAAAAACAAACAAACAATATTATTCTAAAAGGTAGTCACAAATTTCAAGTAAACGACATTTAACAACAAGCTGCAGTCTGTGCCATACTTTAAAAACATCTGGTAGTCTATGCAGGATTTATTCTGATACCATTATTAATAATCACTGAGTTTTTTGCTGCAGGAATGTTAAATAATGTTGCTGAAAATTTTGAGACTGATGTGAAAATGTATACTTTCAGAAAAAAATGAGTACTTTGTATAGTATTTATTGTCTTAAATTAGCATCATCTTAAAGGAACTTTTTAACATAGTCAGGATAGTCCTGACAGAGGCCACAGACTGCCTGCACTTCCTCTCTTATATCTAGAACCTCCCTATCCCATTCAAGAGTGTCTGGACCTTTACATACAATTCTTTTTTCTACTCAGAGATGATGATAATGATGTATGCCAGAAATAACTCACCATCCTAAAATGCAACCTTAAAGCAACTGTAAGGATATTAATGTGTCTCATTCTCAGAAAGCAACAGGGTGTAAAGGGAAAAAATGTGCAGGATTTTAGCTTTCATTCACCTCCAGCATCTTGTGCACATCATCTGGCTACAGTGAACCTTGATGTCCTCATCTATAAAATGAAGCTATTGACAGTTCTTTGGTTGGAGTTTAGAGATGATTATATTAAATCATATATAAAGTCACTTGGTGCATATTAAGTACTTGGTATTTGTTTCTTCCATTTAAAGTTTATATGAGGTATTTAATAGTTCTCTGTTCTGCATCTGATTTTGTAACTGAGAACACTTACCTCATCCATCAGACAAGTCCTTGAAAAAAGTTCAGCGCCCTTTACCTGCACGGTTTTTGCTGCACAACTAAAACTCTTTATTTCCTAAATTCCTGTTTTCAGCAAGATGATTTTTCATTTCCTGTCAATGCCACAGGGTATTCCCATAAAAATAAAAGTGAGAACTTACCCACAACTATAATGAAAAGAGACCTTTGGGAGTTAAAGTCTATATATCATGCGGGTATTTGGTACACAAAATTAAAGAAAGCTGAGCCACCAACAAATGTTGTGTGTTCAACTGGGACATTCAGTTCAGTTCAGTTCAGTTCAGTTCAGTTGCTCAGTCATGTCGGACTCTTTACGACCCCAAGAATTGTAGCACGCCAGGCCTCCCTGTCCATCACCAACTCCCGGAGTTTACTCAAACTCATGTCCATCAAGTCGGTGATACCATCGAGCCATCTCATGCTCTGTCATCCCCTTCTCCTGCTGCCCCCAATCCCTCCCAGCATTGGGGTCTTTTCCAATGAGTCAACACTTCTCACGAGATGGCCAAAGTATTGGAGTTTCAGCTTCAGCATCAGTCCTTCCAATGAATACCCAGGACTGATCCCCTTTAGGATGGACTGGTTGGATCTCCTTGCAGTCCAAGGGACTCTCAAGAGTCTTCTTCAACACCACAGTTCAAAAGCATCAATTTTTCAGTGCTCAGCTTTCTTCACAGTCCAAGTCTCACATTCATACATGACCACTGGAAAAACCATAGCCTTGACCAGACAGACCTTTGTTGGCAAAGTAATGTCTCTGCTTTTTAATATGCTATCTAGGTTGGCCATAACTTTCCTTCCAAGGAGCAAGCGTCTTTTAATTTCATGGCTGCAATCACCATCTGCAGTGATTTTGGAGCCCCCAAAAATAAAGTCTGACACTTTTCCCACTGTTTCCCCATCTATTTCCCATGAAGTGATGGGACCAGATGCCATGATCTTAGTTTTCTGAACGTTGAGCTTTAAGCCAACTTTTTCATTCTCCTCTTTCACTTTCAACCAGGACATTACAAGCATCTAAATGCTGTAGATCAAAGAACAAAAGGCAGCTTATATTTTAATAATGATTTTTACAGAATTTTTGACTGTGGAAAACCAAAAAAGAAGGAATATATGCTGATACATTTTCCACTTTCTTACTGTTAATTATAGTAGCAGACCAAATAATTGGCTAGAAAGAACTTTGGGCATCTGCATTATAGAATATGTAGAGAGCACAAAAGCAAGCAGTATTCAGGAGTCGATACTGCAATAAATTTATTTTACTTTCCAATTCATGAGGAATGAATGAAAATAGTGGTGCCCTTCCATTGGAACGAGTCCATTGAGAAAATTATTTATCTCTTTAAGTTGAAAGAAGACACTAGCCAAACAGAATATAAATGTACACATCTACATACCTAATCATACAAAGATATATTAAGAATGGGTTTCCTGTATATTAAATTTAAAATCTATAACATTCAGCTTGCAGAAGTCTACCATGATAAAAAGAGGGGGTGAGTTGTAATTTTTGTTTACTTTTGTTATGTCTTCCATAATAACATTCCCTAATTTAGTCTAAATCCCCCTATCACATGTAGTTTACTTGAATTGAATGGTTTCCCTGGATGCACTCCAGGGGGGACTGGTTTACAAAGATCTGCACAAAGTCTCTGTCCATCTCTCTGTTGTAAAAGGTGAGGCACCTGAGATTAGGTTTGTTATTTCAGCACTGAATATTCCACGATTGCTGTCTCTTAATTTTTCTGCTCTTTCTTTATTTCATATGACCCCATGGGTTTATATGTATTATGTGCAGGTGAATCTGTCTTAATAAAGATAATCTTTGCTAACTGATGTGATAAGCAACTACAAATCCCAGTGGCTTCACGTAATAAAAGTTTATTTCTGACTCACGCCACAGTCTAATTCAATAAGCAGGTTGTTGTTGTTGTCATGCCTGACTCTTTGCAACCCCATGGACTGCAGCACACTAGGCTTCCCTGTCCTTCACCATCTCCCGGAGACTGCTCGAACTCATGTCCATAGAGTCGGTGATGCCAATAAACAGGAGGCTCTGGCAATTTTTCAAGAGGCTTTTCCATAATTTTGCTTTTCCATATTCTAGACACCTTCACTAGTTATTGTACATTCACACTAAAAAAAAAAAAAAAACTGAATTAGTTTTCAGCATGATTGAATATTCTTTTTAAAAAACCTTGCCATTTCTTTGTTAAGACTTTCTTTCTTTTAATTTTTGCAAGTGTGCTCATAATTGCTCATTAAAGCATTTTTATGATAGCTGCTTTAAAATCCTTGTCAGATATTATCTTAATCATTTTAGTATTGACAGCTAGTAATTGCCTTTTTCATTCAAGTTGCAGTTTTCCAGATTCTTGTTATGACAGGTGATTTTTTAAATTAAAGTATTGCTATTTTTCATATCGTGCTCTGGGTCTCTTATTTAAATCTTCTGTTTTTCCTTCCCTTTTATGACACTACCCTACCAGGGGAAAAGGGAACACTGCCTCCTTGCTTACCCATAGGGTAGAACACTGTTTCCAGTCAGCTTTCACTGACATCCAAGGGGGGAGAGTTCTTTGCTGCTGTTCAGTTGGGGTGGGGATTACAGATGCTTACTTTAATATACTCTTCTGGCTGGGGTTGGGAGGGTTAGTAAAACCTTATCTTAGTTGCGCTGAAGCATGTGGAATTTTTCTGGACCAGGGATAGAACCCACATCCCCTGTGTTGGCTGGTGGATTCTTAACGACTGGACCATCAGGGAAGTCCACAAACGCTTTATTGCTGTTTCCCATATAGCCTCCGTTGGTACTCTGGGATCTAATTTTGTTATCTCTGGGTGTTTTTCAAAGTTCAGACTCTCCACTAGTCTTCTTACACCAGTCCAGCTGGAGGATTGATGACTATCTCCTTCCCCCTAGGTGGAGGTGGGAGTTGAGGATTTCAATTGTTCTCCACTGACTCAGTGGATGGGAGAGAGGGTCACTCATCACTGCCCAGTTAGGAGAAAATTCTCACCTTCCTCTTAAGCTTCTATGCTGTGTTATAAAGTGAGTTTTAATAAATTCTAAAATGTTGAAATCTTAAACTTCATAGAGAGATTAGATTTAACATATGAATTAATCTATTAAAAGCTACTTCTTAATGTCAGAGTTTATTTGTGCATTTCAAGCTAGAACAACTGTCTCAGTTGTTCTGAATTCAATTATAAACTTCTGGTTCTGACCTTTAACAAGCTTCTAGAGACGTATAAAAACACGGAAACATTAATAAGTTATTAGCCTTGCCTGCATCTGCCAGTGAGAAATGTCATTTTGTTTTAACATGCTATCCTGTTATCATGCCTTGAATAGTTACAAAGACTGTTTTATATTCCCTGTGTTTCTGAGTTATTTATCCCACATCAGCTGCCTTAGTCTAGCCACTCATCAGCTCCAGTCTGACCTTCTGATCTCCAGATTGTCTGCCATCTAAAAGACCCTGAAGGTTAATTACTACTGGACTCTATCGAATGGCACATAAGACCCTCTGTTATCATTTCTATTCCTGCTGTCCTTTTCCGTACAAGCTCCCCAGTCTCAAATACATCTTTCCTTCTGGCGCATCTATTGTGCTATTAAATAGATGTTTTAGAATGTTCTTTTAATCTCAGGAAGTAGGTATATACAGTATATTGTCCTTTTGTTTGCTAATGCAATAATCCTAAATTCAGTTCAGTCGCTCAGTCATGTCCACCTCTTTGCGACCCCATGAACCACAGCACGCCAGGCCTCCCTGTCCATCACCAACTCCCGGAGTCCACCCAAACCCATATCCATTGAGTCGGTGATGCCATCCAACCATCTCATCCTCTGTCGTCCCCTTCTCCTCCTGCCCTCAATCTTTCCCAGCATCAGGGTCTCTTCGAATGAGTCAGCTCTCTGCATCAGGTGGCCAAAGGATTGAAGTTTCAGCTTCAACATCAGTCCTTCCAACGAGCACCCAGGACTGATCTCCTTTAGGATAGACTGGTTGGATCTCCTTGCAGTCCGAGACTCTCAAGAGCTTTCCCCAACACCACAGTTCAAAAGCATCCATTCTTTGGTGCTCAGTTTTCTTTATAGTCCAACTCTCACATCCATACATGACTACTGTAAAAACCATAGCCTTGACTAGATGGACCTTTGTTGGCAAAGTAATGTCTCTGCTTTTTAATATGCTGACTAGGTTGGTCATAACTTTCCTTCCAAGGAGCAAGCATCTTTTAATTTCATGGCTGCAATCACCATCTGCAATGATTTTGGAGCCCAGAAAAATAAAGTCAGCCACTGTTTCCACTGTTTTCCCACCTATTTGCCATGAAGTGATGGGACTGGATGCCATGATCTTAGTTTTCTGAATGTTGAGCTTTAAGCCAACTTTTTCACTCTCCTTTTTCACTTTCATCAAGAGGCTCTTTAGTTCTTCTTCACTTTCTGCCATAAGGGTGGTGTCATCTGCATATCTGAGGTTATTGATATTTCTCCCGGCAAACTTGATTCCAGCTTCTGCTTCCTCCAGCCATAATCCTAATTAAAAAAAAAAAAGTAATCCTAATTTTTTTCATTCCTGATAACTCACTTCAAGAGTTCTCTTATTTGAGAAATTTTCAGTAACCTCTACCACATATTTCCTAAATTCCTTTAAGTATAGTAAGAACTATTAACACAACACTTTTTTTTTAACTCTTTAGTTGTTTTTTTTTTAATACACTACATTTAGTACAATTTTGGGCTTCCCCGATGGCTCAGCTGTAAAAGATCTGCCTGCAAAGCAGAAGCTGCAGGAGGCATGAGTTCGAATCCTGGGTCAGAATCCCTGCAGGAGGGCATGACAACCTATTCCAGCATTCTCACTTGGAGAATCCCATGGACAGAGGAGCCTGGTGGGCAACAGTCCATGGGGTCACAAAAAGTCAGAAATGACTGAAGTGACTTAACATGCACACAAATAGAACAATGTTAGATATACAGAAAAATTGGGAAGATAGTAAGAATTCCCATATATCCACATCTATTTTCCTGTATTATTAACATTTCATTAGTGTGGTAGATTAGTTATGATTATACACACATTGTTATTGGCTAAGAGGCTTCTCAGGTGGTACAGTGGGAAGGAATCTGGCTGCCAATGCAAGAGATGCAGATTCAATCCCTGAGTCAGGAAGACCCCCTGGAGCAGAAAATGGCAATCCACTCCAATATTCTTGCCTGGAAAATTCCAAGGACATAGGAGCCTTGTAGGCTACAGACCATGGGGTGGCAAAGAGTTAGACATGATTTAGTGCATGCACACATGCGTTATTAGCTGAAGTCCATTAATTATTCAAATATTCTTTCCTTTCTTTCTTTCTTTTTTAACCAACTGTTTCTGCTTCAGAATTCCATCCAGGGTACCATGTTATGTTTATTTGGCATTTCTCCTTAGGTTTCTCTTGGCTGTGACAGTTTCTCAGACATTTCTTGTTCTCAATGAACTTGAGAATTTTCAAGGAGTATGGTCAATATTTTGTAGAATAATTCTCTGTTTGTATTTATCTGATTTTCCTTTCATGATTAAATGTTATGATGCTTGGAGGAGGAAGATTATAATGGTAAATTGCTATTCTCATCATATCATATCAAGGCTGCATACTATCAATATGACTTATTACTGTTAACACTGAGGTCTCACACCTGGATGAAGGTTTGTTAGTTTTTTTCACTTAAACTTACTATTTTTCCCTCTTTTCCTACCATTCTCTTTTATACTCTATTTATTTGATTACAAGAGAGACTGGCCACCTTTTCAAGTTATTTATCAGCTATTTGGAATGCCATTTCTCTTAAACAGCTGTTCATAAAATTTGCCTATTTATTTTAGGAGCAAAAATTTAAATGTAGAGTGAACTTCAGCTAGGTATGAATATTCCTATTATGTTCAATAAGCATTTGACTCAAAGGGAAATAAAGAATTGTGCAATGCTACAGTCATGGTACTGTTAAAGCTGGCTTTTCAGTTTGTTTTTGATAATAGTTTCTTTCCTTTGGACTTTGAAATTTTGATGATTTTCTTACTCAGAGAAGGCTAGAGAAAAATCAAGCATCATGGTTCCTGGTCACTATATGTTTGACTTAACTGGGTTGGAAAACAGTGT
Source organism: Dama dama (assembly GCF_033118175.1). Classification (NCBI taxonomy): domain Eukaryota; kingdom Metazoa; phylum Chordata; class Mammalia; order Artiodactyla; family Cervidae; genus Dama; species Dama dama. Next base: position 21,727,481 of record NC_083691.1, on the reverse strand, counting down.
AGATGGAGCCGGACTGTTCTGTGTTCTGGGGTCCACTGAAGCAGAGCATATGCTTTGTCTTATTAGGGTGACCCAACCTAGTTTTTTGGGGGGATATGCCAATCATTTACTTCTAGATCTAACCAGCATGGTGCTTTTATGTTGCTTGAGGTTCCTTAGATTCAAAAATCTCTCTTGGGTTTTCAAAATATAACACCTGCCCCCACAATTCTCTCATGATCTCAACCTTCCCTGGCATACAGCATACCAGAAACTGTTCTGGTCTGGTGGGCAGTCGATTTAGAAGATACAGCATTTGATACAGTTAAGATTCCTCCCTCCTTCCAGAATAGGCACTCTTTCTCCAATTGGGAAATGAATATGTACATACACATATGTGTAAATACCCCTATATGTGTTACCGTCTGTACTGTCTGTATCTGTATTTAGTTAAACAAGAGTTCATACTCATATTCATATTTAATCCTGGACCATGGGTATCATTCTGTCCTCTCCCAATTGTTTATCTGTTTCTACTTACTGGGACCCTCAATTTATTACCCAATTAGTTAACCATTGTTCAGTTTAAATAAACATATATAATGTTTCCAAGATTTTTTGCCTGTGTTTCTGTGAAACATAATTTGTGTTAAAGTACACTGTGTCTGTACAATACTTTTCCTTTTGAGTCTCATAGATGCCACTCATTTCCAAAATTATTTAAGTCAGTACCTTTTACTCACACTCTTTTAACAAATCTCCTTCATTCATTTTGTCAAACAGATTTTTGTTTTTTTGGGGGGGGTCACATTCTTCATTCAGTCCTAGGGTTCTCAGATTTCTTAGATTTTTGTTTGAATTGCATATATCAAGGTTTAACTTGAGCTATAAAGTTCTATAGGTTTTGACAAAGGCATAGTGTCGTATATTTGCTAATACAGTGTCATACAGAATAGTCCACTGCCCTAAAAAACCCTCTGTGCTTTCTGTGTTCAGTCCTTCTACCACAAAAACCTCCTCCTCCTCATCCGGCAACCACTAAACTATTTACTGTCTTATGATTTTGCTTTTCCAGAGAGGCAGTTAGTAGGAATCATATTGCATGCAATCTTTTTGGATTGATTTCTTTCGCTCACTATTCGCTTAATATGCATTTAAGATTTCTTCATGTCTTCTCAGAGCTTAATAGCCAATTTGTTTTTATCCTGAATAGAACTGCAGTTTGTCTGTTCACTCACTGAAAGAAATCTTGGCTGATTCAGTTTTGGACAGTTATAAACAAAACTGCTTTAAACTTTCATGTACAAGGTTTTGTGTTTTTGTATATGTGAATATAAATTTTCAAGTTAGTTGTTCACATAGTTACATGAGTGACTGTTAGATTATATGGTAAGATGGCATTTAACTTTATAAGAAACTACCAAACTGCATTCTGGTAGCATTTGATAATGTTATTTGGGTGGAATTTAGCCATTTTGCTATGTACTGTGGTACCTTGTTGTTGTTTTAATGTACATAAACAACTAATGTCAAGCATCTCATTTGTAGAGATTTAAAAAAGAATAGTTGATTAGAGTTCTCACTCAATTTTATCCTTTAAGTTGGATCCATGGGCTATAGCTCTGAATATCCACAAATATCCTTTTCTCTGGTAATATATTTACAGCTTTGTTGGGTATAACATTTCTGTGTCACAATAACTTTTTTTAATGTTATCCCACCACCCTTTAGTTTCTGAAATATTTAAGACTACTCTGATCTTTCTTTTTTTAATGAACTCTTTCTTGTATCTTGAGTTTATAAAATTTTCTCTTTATCTTTGAGTGTTTTTTTATTTATTTATTTTTTTTTATGGTTGGCTCTGAGACTCCTTACATATATTGTTACTTTTCTTTTGTCTGCTCACCGGAACCCAAGTCTTTTGTTGGGATGCCTTTAGTAATTGTGACTCTACAAATGGTGCAAGGTAAAGATAGTTGGCAGGCTGTCAGCAAGTTGGATACACATTTTCACTGAGGCAGTAATGCTTTTTGCTTTCCTCCTGAGTAGGAGAACTCAGACATTTTAGCTCCTGGGATACCAAGTAGATCAGGCAAATCCACACACAGTCAGTGTGGTTCTTACACTTTGTAGGTAAGGCTCTTTCTACAAGATAAAAATAAATACAGATAGACATAGATAGATATTATGTTTTTTTCTCTTTACCCTAGAGTTATCTTAATGCAGTCTCTCATCCATGAACTGTCCCCAAGAGCCTTTCACCACCTCCCTTCTATTAAATTCCCCTAAAGCCAAAGTCCTCCTTCCTTCCCAATTACCCACAGTGCCTCAGGAGAATCGAGGGATGGAAGTTGCTCATGAGTTACCATTTTTCTGAAATCCATTCCAGAAATTGACTTTATGGTTATATATTGATATTTTCAAGTACTACTCAGACCCTCAGAAAATTGCTTAAGCTAATTGGATGAAAACCACCTTTGGAAATACAGTCAGAATGACCCACTATCTTTTTGAAAATCATTGTGTTCCAAAATGAGCATATATGTTTCTAACAAGTAAGCACATTTTCAATTTATTCATACTTTGTCAAGATTTGACAAGATTTCTTCTTTGGTAAAATAAGTTCAGTAATGTCAAAAGAAAGATTTGTAGCCAGTTTCTTACATTCTTAAGAAATATTCCATTTAGCCTTTTTTTTTTTTTTTTTGACAGCAGGAGGTGAATATTTAAGTTCTTATCTCTTAGCAGAAGAAACAGTTTATCTTTTGAAGTGTTTGTTGAGCCTCCTCAAAATAATTCACACATTTCTCTAAAACATTTATTTTGTCAGTATTTGGTTAACATTGCAATGGGCTTCCCCAGCAGCTCAGATGGTAAAGAATCTGGCACAATGCAGGAGACCCTGGTTCAATCCCTGGGTTAGGAAGATTCCCTGGCGAAAGGAATGGCTATCCACTCCAGTATTCTTGGCTGGAAAATTCCATGGACAGAGGAGCCTGGCAGGCTACAGTTCCTGGGGTCACAAAGAACCAGACAGGACTGAGTGACTAACACTTTCACTTTACACAGTGTAATTAGCTGTTTGACTATAAATCTATTTTTCTCCATAAACACTTGACTGTATATGTTTAATTTCTGAGTGTAGCCATTTGCAACTGTAGGTATTCAACACCTGTATATTGACTTGAGTGTAATATTTAATCAGATAAAGAGAGTCATGTGATACATTAGGGAGAACTCAATGATCAATTTTGTTAAGGATCCTCATAGACAGTACTCATCAGGAGGGTTACTGCTTAACAGGGACATTATATTTAGTTCTTAACCCAGTATCAATACATAATCTAGAGTTATGTCTAACAAACTTCCATATCATCCCCAGAATAAATGAATATATACTAAAATATAGGCTTTCCTAATAAATAGAATCCTATTCTCAGTTGTAATCAACCTAGAAAATTATGTTCAGGTTTATTTTATCACATGAAGTGCACATGGTTACCACAAAATCACTCATTTGTAACTTAGCACGAATTTGCCAATAACTTACATATTAATTTGCCTCAGAGTTTACTGCAAAGTAGAGATGCTGCTGTCATAAATCTCTGGAGTATTTTCTGGGGTAGGTAAACTTTTAATAAGGAAATGTTTCCTCTTGTTTAAGTCTGTGTGAGAGGCACTTTATAAAGGTAATAAAAGATTATTCACTAACTAGGAATGTCTCTAAATAAATTCTGGGCTGATGCCTACAGTAGAGAACATGCTGAACTAGAAAAGTTTCAACATGCAGGGTTTCCATCTGTTAGGAACAAGACACAAAGTTTCACAACTTTGAGTATAAATTTGGACCAGATAATTTTTGTTGTTCATTGCAATGGTAAGATTCAATGAGTCTAGAATTACAAAAACAACTTGCCTATATAACACCAAGGAAAATTGTCTCAAAGAAGTATGATTATGAATTTCAATCAAATAGCAGATGTACAGCATATGCAGGTGGTAAAATGATTCAGGTCAGGTGCGCTAAGTTTTCTAAATTGATACTGAGTTTGTCCCAATGGACAAAACACCATCTGTTACCTGTTAGGTTAGTTATTTTTATTATTTTTGAACTCATTTGATTCTTCAGGTGGGTAGATAGATGATGTCAGTCTTCTCTTATGAAAATAAAGAACGTAATATTTGTGGCTATCTCTTTGTTTTTAAAACTACAATTAAATACTTGTTTAGGCTGCAAATATGCAGGCCATAGGGTCATTTTTTCATTATTATTTTTTAATTCCAAACTGGAGATAAATGTTGTATATGTAGCAAATATTTCTAATGCTCTCCATATTTAATGATGATTTCATTTTCCAGTGGTGCCTCTCCAAACTGAGAGAGTACCTCATTCATGTCAAATAGCACAAATATAAAGTTTGAAGTTAATTGTTATATAAAGATCCTGGCTTTGGGCTGATCAGAGTAAACAGATGCTGAAGACCAGAGGTTCCATTACCACATGCTCTCCTAACTCATTTTGGGCAACTATCAGTCAGTCAGTCAGTCAGTTCAGTCACTCAGTCGTGTCTGACTCTTTGAGACCCCATGAATCGCAGCACGCCAGGCCTCCCTGTCCATCACCAACTCCCGGAGTTTACTCAAACTCATGTCCATCGAGTCAGCGATGCCATCCAACCATCTCATCTTCTGTCATCCCCTTCTCCTGCTGCCCCCAATGCCTCCCAGCATCAGGATCTTTTCCTCTCTTCGCATGAGGTGGCCAAAGTAGTGGAGTTTCAGCTTCAGCATCAGTCCTTCCAATGAACACCCAGGACTGATCTCCTTTAGGATGGACTGGTTGGATCTCCTTGCAGTCCAAGGGACTCTCAAGAGCCTTCTCCAACACCACAGTTCAAAAGCATCAATTTTGATAAGCCTTGTCAGTAAGCGTATAAGGTAAACTGTGTCCAGTCTTAGAGCTCTGTAAGGCAAGATAGGAACTTGGGTGTCCAGCACTCACAGGAATGTGCAGTAACTCAGGAAGCCCCATTTCCAGGTTCTACTTGTCAGACCACCTGTATGATAACAGTCCCAGATAGGGTCCCTACCATAGCATTTGTAGGGGCCTATAACTCAGTACCTGTCCTGCATATGCCCCAGTGAGGGTGAGGATGGTCTGCAGCCTCTACCATAGCAGAGTGAGCTGTGTTTGCCTAGGAGCAAGGCCATCTCAATGCACAAGGAACCTTGCCTAGGGAGCAGTACAGAGCAATCCAACCCAGTACCTGATGACTTGGCTCCTGTACTGATTTCAGGGCTGGGATATTAGCCGGTCATACAGAAGATTACTCCTTGCTAAATAGGAAATGGCACCTTGAGAAACTGCCAAGGAAAAGTGCCAATGGTTAGAGTTATGAAAATGACCCAGTGCTATTGGAAGTTAACCTACCCATTGGCAACTGGGATTCTTCCTGAACTGTGTTTCTAAATTATGTGTAGTATTAGTACTAGGTTAAGACCTGCCATCCCTTTAAGACAAGTCCTTTGCCCATAACTAATACTAGAAAGCCAATGTGATTATCCTTTGGCCAATGTGGTGTAGAGACATCTAATAGTGAAAGGTACTTATAAGGATAGCTTGCATTATGATACAGAAAAAAAAGCATTCCATGACTTATGTCATATTTTTGTGGACTGGAAGGAACTAGTTTAGCACTAACACATATAATAATTAGAATTGATTTACAATATTAGGGGAAACTCCAAGAATTATACTCAGTCTTCCATGAAGTGCAAATCAGGTCCTACAACTTTGAATAAAATATGTTCTAAGCATTGTACTAGATATCTTTAATAATTATTTTATTTCATTCTTGTACCAAGTTGGTTAGGTAAGGGCAATTGTTAATGTTTTAGAGAATGATATTGAGTATTAACATTAAGTTATCTGTTTTTACACAAGTAGGAAGTAATTTTTTCTTTTTCCAATTATACCATGATGATTCATTATTGAATCTTTTTAGGGTTTAAGATTTTTCTGGAGTATTTTGTATTTTATGTATAGGTGAAAATAAACTCTCAATCTGTATGTAATGATTATTTATTTTGTCCAAGTTAAAAAAATATAGATAAAATTTATTTTTCTGTGCTCTATATAATAAATCGTCACAATCTAGAGGGAAAGTAAAATAAAATAAATAAATAGATATATGAATCAAATCAAGCAAATAAAACTTTCAACTGAAACATAGTGTGAGAGATATATACATATTCACATTGGCACATGGGGGAAACAGGTAGCATCTCAAACTATGCCAGATGAATAATAACTATTTTTATATCTGAATTAGACTTACTTTTTTTATAATCATATTCCTGAATGTCTGTCATAAAGATGAAATAAATTATCTTTGATTCCAGTAAAATCACTGTCAGGCTATGGAAATGGCTGAGTAAGAGCTATAAATTATGGACATGTACTATAATTCTAAGTAAAAATAAAATGGATAAAAAATATTCTTTTTTTTCTGTACAAAGTACCAAATTTTCATACAGAATACTTTTTTAGTTTAAATTAATGTATAGTTTGAACATTATAAGAAATCATATCACAATATCCAATCAATCTTCTGTTTATGATATTGCACTTTAGCAATTGCACTTTGAAAGTTTTTCAGCTTTATATCATTGGAAGGTTCTGCAGGAGAAGGAACCTCAGTAGTGTAATCAAAATGAGTATATTTTTAGGTCTAACGAAAGAATGGTTTGATGGAGAATAATCAGCATGTAGATCTCTGGGGCTCAAAAGTGACATCAATGTCACCCATCATAAATGGCAGGAAACTGAAAGCCTATATTTAACTTGTCCCATGTTAGAAACCTCTTCTACTATATGGACCTGATGAGGTATTTAGTAATATTGACCTAAATATAACATTTCAGTTATATTTCATTTCAGTTATACTACTGAAATACAACATTTCAGTAGTAGAAACTGCTACTCTGTTCAAATAGTGTAGGATGGATAAAAGCAGCTCTTTAATACTAAAGTAAATTATTCACATTCTTTTTTTCTCTCTTTCTTTCTTTAATTTTATTTATTTATTCAAAGTGAAGGATAATTACTTGACAATATAGCGACGGCTTTTGCCATATATCAATATGAATCAGCCATAGGCATGCATGTGTCCCTTCTGTCCTAACCCCCCATCCCACCTCCCTGCTCACCCCATCCCTCCAAGTTATCATGGAGCACCCTCTGTGTGCCCTGTATCATACATCAAACTCCCACTGGCTATCTATTTTACATATGGTAATATATATGTTTCAGTGTTATTCACTCAAATCATCCCACCCTCTTCTTCTCGCACTGAGTCCAAAATCAGTTCTTTATGTCTGTATCTCCTTTGCTGCCAGGCCCCACGTTTTTTCAAATCATTATTTACATTCAATAAAATTGCAACTTTTAAGTGAACAATTCCAAGATTTTTGACAAATAACAATACATGCAGAATGGTAAGCAATGCACTTAGCGTATAGAACATCTTCATTATAACAACAATAAAAAAGTCCCTTGTTCACTTTACTCAGAGCCTTTAAACCATTGTTGTTGTTTAGTCACTAAGTCATGTCCAACTCCGCGACCCTGTAAAATGCAGCATACCACTATCTCCCAGAGTTTGCTCAACCTCATGTTCATTGAGTTAGTGATGCTATCCAACCATCTCATCCTCTGTCACCCCCTTCTCCTCCTGCCCTCAATCTTTCCCAGAATCAGGATCTTTTCCAACGAGTCAGCTCTTCACATCAGTTGGCCAAACTATTGGAGCTTCAGCTTCAGCATCAGTCTTTCCAATGAATAATCAGGACTGATTTCCTTTAGGATTGACTGGTTTGATCTCCTCGCAGTCCAAGGGACTCTCAAGAGTCTTCTCCAGCACTACAATTCAAAAACATCAATTCCATTGACCTGTTTCTTTTTTTTTCTTTCATCCCTCTAGTTTTGACTTTTGAAAATATATAAATGGAGGAATATAAAATGAATTTTTAAAATTTCTGCTCCCTACCCTTCACATTTTAGGACTTATTCATATTGTTGCATGTATCATTCATTTTATTTTTGTTTTTATTGTTGAACCGTATTCCATTGAAATAATAAGCAAACATTTGTTGGGATGCAGGGTCCTCAATGAGCATACGTATCTTTGACCTCCTCTAGAATCTGATGGGTTCAGTTCCTCTTTTTTCATTAGAAGGAACCAACCAGTTTCCTGATCTCCACTGAGTAGGGTTCAATCCCCTGCTTTGCAGTAGACAGCTTTTTCTTCTTTCATCTTACATAAGGGTCTGGGTTTTGTACCAATGACAGTTTATCACTATATGTCTGTCTGTGTCATGACAAGTGCTCCCTCAGATCTACGACCTTCTCCAACTTTCTCCTGAGTATTCAATGAAGGCTTGTTTTCAGGGCATTCAGGCAATCTAAACTGTCACATTCACCTCTACTGGGCCTTTAAGAATTAACTACAATTCCATTGCTTTCTTCTTACCTGATTTCCTTGTTACTACATTTTCTTTATCCATTCTATCAAAAGTGAAGAAGCTCATGTAACCCTCTGAGGAGCTTGCGACTCTAGACTCCAGTTCAGATCATTGCTTTGAAATATCGGCTCTCTGATAGACTTAAAAGCTTCGATCGTGCACATTACCTAGGCTAATCTCATTGTAATAGTGGGAGCAAAATTATCTGCAGCTTTCCATATTGCTTGTGGAAGCCACTTTCAGAAGCGCATTTCTAACATCTTTAAATATCATAGAGAAAAAATTCATATTTTCAGGAAAATTCCAGTGAAATATTGGGGTAATGATTTGGCATTAAAGAAAACATTTATTTCTATACTTTTTGTATATATATATATATTTTAATCAATCACTCATTCATTTGTTTAACCCTTCATTCCAAAGCATTTGTAGATTATCCAGTAAGTGTTATTTTGTTAGCCTCTGGAAATAAATGGCATATGATAGACCATTTACTTAAAGATCTGGACTTATTTTTATTTTCATTTATACAAAATAGTATATTTTTATATATTTCATAAATGGGAAAGGATTCTCAAAAAATGTATTGGATTTCTCATGAATCTCAGTAAGTAAGTTTTAGCTGTTTAGAAAACAAAATTTGCTTTCCTTTAACATGAATACTATGCATCAAATGATATTTATAACATATATGGATTGAAAGAAAATTAAGACCATATTTTAAATTCCCATTCAAATAAATCAATTTCATCAGTCTATGCTTGATATGTAGTAGAATTACAGGAATTTAAAGAAAACTAATTTTCAGTATTTACTACCACACAAGTAATTGAATGTTTTTATGAGGGTTTATGTAGCTCAAAGTAAAGAACTGAGTTTATGTTAACATAAATTAAAATGTAAACCAGCAACATGCAATTTGAGAGGCTCTATGATCTACCACAAATATTTCCTTCCCCATCACCCAAATATTTCTTTAGAGAGAGATGATACCCTCTACTATGAGCCAAGGCTCAGAATACATACATTCTATGATCTATTTTAGTGTTTTGGATTTGTATTCTTGAAGATATCTTTGAAAATAAATTTTATCTCAGAAAATACTGTGTGCTAAACTAACACACATTACAAGTGTATAATACACTAAGAGACTCAACGGAGAGTCATATCATTAAGGAAAACAGACAGTAAAGAAAGGAGTGGGGAAAAGTACATTAAACCACGTCAGAAATTCTAACATGAGACTCTATTAATATCTTTGGTCAGATGAGTTTTTGTTTTGTGTTACAGTTCTGTGCGTTGTGGGAGGTTTAACAGCATCTTGAATCTCTACTACCAGTAGCAACCTCCTAGTTGTGACAAACAAAATTGTCTGTAGATGTCTCCAGTGTCTTCTTGGTTGAAGTAACCACCTCTGGTTGTGAATCACTGATTCAAACAAAGACATCATAGTGGTAGTTATTTTATGGTTACAAATATATCCATCTTTGTTTTTAAAAATAAAAGAAGCTAAAATATTTAGATAAATCTATGATAGAAGAACAATTTCACTCAGTTGTTGACAGATTTAAGTTTTCTTTTTTGCCAAGTATTAAATATCTTTAAGAGACAGATGATTTACAGCCTTTTTATTAGTGGGCAAGTCATCTAAATGAGATGTAGATAAGGTGTAAAATCAGAGTGAAGAGCACTGATAGTGGTTTTATGATAGTGTCTGAAGAAATCCATTTTTATTGATCGAATTTGTGTCATTATTTTAACATTTATACTTCAGGGTGTGTGTGTGTGTGTGTGTGTGTGTGTGTGTAAACAATCAACTTTAGGAAGGACATATCAAGGCTCCGGCACTACTGACTATGAGTAAATAATACGTTCAGAATGTCACTTGATAAGTTCTCCAAATGTTATTTCTCTCCCTGTGTATTAAAATTAATGATTTTTCTGAAACTCCTGAAGCCAGTCATAATGGAAATTATATTGAGCTTGGTTTTAAATCTCCGGTGATTTTCACCCAATCAAGGCATTCCTCTAGGCTTTCAGACTAAATAGTCAAAGTATTAAATAAATTTGTTTTTTTTTTTTAAGAAAAATTATCAACTACCTCAAGATCTTTATGTCAGAAACAGACCAAAAACTTTTATATAGACACTTAAGAAACATTTCTATCAATATATAGACATATCTATATATTTCTAACATATAAAGAGCTATAGGTCCCCACCCTATGCTTATAGTAAGAAAAAAGCTGAATAAAGTGAAAACCAGTGACTTTTTCCTCGCCCCATTAGAGCACTCAGGTTTCGAGGCAAACTGGCACACTAAACCTAGAGACACAAGAGAGCAGTGACTCCCAAAAAAAATCAGATTAAGAAAGGTAGAAGTTGCTGGAGCCATAAACTGGCAGGACTATATAAATGGTAGCTTGATGACAGCGGACTAGTTTGAGAGTAAGAAATTTCTGGGAGCATGCAATCTTAGAGAAGCTGTATATGTTTATGAGTTTTACTTCTAGGACTCCATCAAGTTCTCTTAGTGCAGAATGAGAAAAATCGCTCTGTCTTTGGCAGGAGGCGTGAAGAAGTTAAAAAAAAAAAAAAGAAATGTGAACTATGCCTAGTGTGTTTCCCTAATAAACACACGTTCTCCAGAGTAAAGGGCTTTGCCAAAACCTTATCTCCTTTATACTCAGAGTTGATTATCTAAACGAACCCCTCTAGCAATCCCGTCACCTAAAGTAGGACAGGAGAAAACAGCAACCACAAAAACAACTTTGAAACATTTTGAAAGTCATAGCCGAGGAACAAACACCAATGAAAAGACTGACATTGAATGGTAAGATTATGATATTTCCCCGTTTCCTACTCCTTGAAGTGGAAGTGAAAGAAAGTGAAAGTCTCTCAGTTGTGTCCAACTCTATGCAACCCCATGGACTATACAGTCCATGGAATTCTCCAGGCCAGAATACTGGAGTGGGTAGCCCTTCCCCTCTCCAGGGAATCTTCCCAACCCAGGGATCGAACCCAGGTCTCCCACATTGCAGGTGGATTCTTCACCAACTGAGCCCCAAGGGAAATCCAAGAAAACTGGAGTGGGTACCCTATCCCTTCTCCTGCGGATCTCCCCAACCCAGGAACTGAACCGGGGTCTCTTGCATTGCGGGTGGATTCTTTACCTACTGAGCTATCAGGGAAGCCCATATAAACAAGGCTTCAGTAAAATAACAGTGGACTATAGTTGAAAGAGCAGCAATGCTCAGACTCAGTTTTTTTTTTTTTTTTCTTTAAAGCATTTTTTTTTTTTTTTCATTTATTTTCACCAGTTGGAGGCCAACCACCCCACAATATTGCAGTGGGTTTTGTCACACATTGACATGAATCAGCCATGGATTTACATGTATCCCCCATCCCGATCCCCCCTCCCACCCCCCCTCTCTACCCGCTCCCTCTGGGTCTTCCCAGTGCACCAGACCCGAGCACTCGTCTCATGCATCCAACCTGGGATGGTGATCTGTTTCGCCCTAGATAATATACATGTTTCGATGCTGTTCTCTCGAAACATCCCACCCTCGCCTTCTCCCACAGAGTCCAAAAGTCTGTTCTGTACATCTGTGTCTCTCTTTCTGTTTTGCATATAGGGTTATCATTACCATCTTTCTAAATTCCATATATATGTGTTAGTATGCTGTAATGTTCTTTATCTTTCTGGCTTACTTCACTCTGTATAATGGGCTCCAGTTTCATCCATCTAATTAGAACTGATTCAAATGAATTCTTTTTAATAGCTGAGTAATATTCTGCGGTGTATATGTACCACAGCTTTCTTATCCATTCATCTGCTGATGGGCATCTAGGTTGCTTCCATGTCCTGGCTATTATAAACAGTGCTGCGATGAACACTGGGGTGCACGTGTCTCTTTCAGATCAGTTTAAGAAAGGTTCTTAGGAAAATCCCAAGAAAATAGGGGAAAATAAAGCAAAGACACCAGAGTTATTTAAATCTCAATATCTTCTTTAATGATCAATATAAAGATTGGCCAATTCAGAGCCAGATTAATATAAAATCTCTTTCTAAGGTGTGTCACCTGATACAATATGTTCAGCTTTCAAAAACAAGGTTACAGTCTGAAAGGACAAAGCAAATGTCAGATATGGTACAGATTTGGAACTTGTAGACAATTGATTTAAAATGAGTATGATTAATATGCAATGTGCTTTAATGGAAAATTTGAAAAAAAAAAAAAACAAATTCAGATAGATAAAATGTAAGCAGATAGAAATTCCAAGAAAAACTGCTACAAATTAAAACTGATGTAACAGAAATGAAGAATGTCATTGCAAAATCCAGTAATAGAAAGGACAGAACTGAAGAAAGAACCAGTAAGCTTGAAGATATATCAATAAAAACTTCCCCAAATGAAATACAGAGGAAAAGAATGATTAAAATAATGAAATTTAAAAAAATAAGATGTGCAGAAACTGTGTGAAAATTCCAGAAGGTGTAACATACAAGTAATTGGAACATCAAAAAGAAGAGAATGAGAGATTGGAACTGAAAGGACTATTGGAAGAAATGATTGCAGACACCAAACCATACAACCAAGAGGCTCAGAGAATGCAAAGTAGCATAAAGACTGAAAACAAACTAATAAAACTTACCTTTAAGCGTATTAAACTGTACAAAGATAAATACAAATATTTTTAAGAAGTGTAGAAAAATCCCTGCCAATGGAGGAACAAAGATAACTGCTCATTAGTGGACAGTTAGATTGCTTCCATATCATGGCTATTGTAAATGATGCTGCTATGATTGTTTGGGTGCCTATATCCTTCAAATTAGTGCTTTCATTTTCTTCAAATATATAACCAAGAGCAAAATTGATGGGTCATATTGTAGATCTATTTTTAGTTTCCTGAGGAACCTCCATACCATTTTCTACTGTGGCTACACCAATTTGCATTTTCACCAAAAATATACCACATTCTTGCCAACAATATCTTCACATAAAGATATTTCGATGCTAGCCATTCTGACACTAGTGAGATTATATGCCACTATGGTTTTTATTTGCATTTCTTGTATGCATGAATAGCTATGTGGAGCTTTTCATGCAACTGCTGGCCATCTGTAATGTCTCTTTTGGAAAAATATCCATTTAGGACTTCTGCTTATTTTTTGATTTGTTTAAACATCTGTGTGAACTGTTTATATATTTTGCATACAAATATCTTGTCAGTCATATCACTGGAATTTTTTTCTCCCATTCAGTAGGCTATCTTTTCATTTTGTCAGTGATTTTCTTTGTTGTACAAAAGATTTTAAATTTAATTGGGAACAGTTTGTTTGTTTTTGCCTTTATTTTCCTTACCATAGTAGACAGGAGTGAAAGTTGCTCAGTCATGTCCAATTCTGTGTGACTTCATGAACTATACAGTCCATGGAATTCTCCAGGCCAGAATACTGGAGTGGGTAGCCTTTCCCTTCTCCAGGGAATCTTCCCGACCCAGGAATCATAGTAGACAGATCCCCCCTTCCCCCCAGAAAAAAATGTGGCTACCATTTATGTCAAAGAATGTTCTATGTTTTCTTCTAGGAGGTTTATAATTTCAGGTCTTACATTGAGGTCTTTAGTCATTTTGAGTTTATTTTTGCATATGGTATGATTAACACGTCCTAAATCCATTCTTTTGCATGTGCATGCATACGTGCTTAGTGGCTTCAGTCATGTCCAGCTTGTTGTGATCCTATAGACTGTAGCCTACCAGGCTCCTCTGTTTTGGGGATTCTCCAGGCAAGAATACTGGAGGGGATTGCCATTTCCTCCTCCAGGGGATCTTCCTGACCCAGGGATTGAACCTGCATCTCCTGCATTGAAGGCAGATTAGTTATCCACTGAACCATCTGGGAGGCCTTCTTTTACATATAGGAGTCCAGTTTTTCCAGTATAGCTTATTGGAAAGCCAGTCTCCCTGTACTGTATATTCTGACCTCCTTTGTCATATATTAATTAATGTAGTTTTATGGGTATATTTTGGAGCTCTCAATTCTGTTTCATTGATCTATGTATCTGTTTTTTGTGCCAATGCCATTCTATTTTGATTAGCTTAGCCTTCTAGTATAAATCAGCACACATGAATCCTTTAGCTTTATTCTTTTTTTCTCAAGACACTGGCACCTGGAGGCCTTTTGTGGTTCCATATAAATTTTAGACTTCACACTGGAGTGTGAAGTCAAGTGGACCTTAAGAAGCATCAATATGAACAAAGCTAGTGGGGGTGATGGAATTCCAGCTGAGCTATTTGAAATCCTAAAAGATGATGCTGTTAAAGTGCTGCACTCAAAATGCCAGGAAAATTTGGAAAGCTCAGCAGTGGCCACGAGACTGAAAAATGTCAGTTTTCATTACTATCCCAAAGAAAGGTAATGCCAAAGTATGTTCAAACTACTGCACAATTGCACTCATCTTGCACGCTAGCAATGCTCAAAATTCTCCAATCCACGCTTCAACAATATGTGAACCGAGAACTTCCAGATGTTCAAGTTGGATTTAGGAAAAGCAGACGAACCAGAGATCAAATTGGCAACATCTGGTGGATCATAGAAAGAGCAAGAGAATTCCAGAAAGACATCTACTTCTGCCTTACTGACTATGCCAAATCCTCTGACTGTGTGGATCACAATAAACTCTGGAAAATTCTGAATGAGATGGGAATACCAGACCACCTGACCTGCCTCCTGAGAAATCTGTATGCAGGTCAAGAAGCAATAGTTAGAACCAGACATGGAATAATGGACTGTTTCACATTGGGAAAGGAGTATGTCAAGGCTGTATACTGTCACCCTGATTATCTAACTTATATGCACAGTACATTAGGTGAAATGCCTGACTGGATGAAGCACAAGCTGGAATTAAGATTGCTGCAGAAATGTCAATAACCTCAGGTATGAGAATAACACCACCCTTATGGCAGAAAGTGAAGAGGAACCAAAGAGCCTCTTGATTAAAGTGAAAGAGAAGAGTGAAAATGCTGGCTTCAAACTCAACATTCAGAAAACTGATCATGGCATCTGGTCCCATGACTTCATGGCATATAAATGGTGAAACAATGGAACCAGTGACATAGTTTACCCTCTTGAGTTCCAGAATCACTGAAGATGGTAACTGCAGCCATGAAATTAAAAGATACTTGTTCCTTGGAAGAAAAACTATGACCAACCTAGACAGCATATTAAAAACCTCAGACATTACTTTGCCAACAAAGGTCCATCAAGTCAAAGCTATGGCTTTTCCAGTAGTCAAGTATGGATGTGAGAGTTGAACTATAAAGAAAGCTGAGCACTGAAGAATTGATGCTTTTGAACTCTGGTGTTGCTGAAGACTCTTGAGAGTCCCTTGGACTGTGAAGAAATCCAACCCATCCATCATAGAGGAAATCAGTCCTGAATATTCATTGGAAGGACTGATGCTGAAGTTGAAGCTCCAATACTTTGGCCATCTGATGTGAAGAACTGAATCATTGGGAAAATACCCTGATGTGGGGAAAGATTGAAGGAAGGAGGAGAAGGAGACAACAGAGAATGAGATGGTTGTATGGCGTCACTGACTTGATGGATGTGAGTTTGGTCAAGCTCTGGGAGTTGGTAATTGACAGGGAAGCCTGACATGCTTCCCAGGTGCTGTCCATGTGGTCACAGAGTCATACATGACTGAGCATCTGAACTGAACTGATAAATTTTAGAGGTATTTGTTTTAGTTCTGTGAAAAAATTCACCAGTATTCTGATGAGGATTGTATTAAATTTGTAGATTGCCTAGGATAATATGGACATTTTAGCATAATTTCTTTCTTAAAATATATTAAAGACAGAACTAATATTTTTTCAAACATAAAAAAAGTTAAGTGACTTGTAAGTGTTCTGAGGAATGGCCATAAATATTGAAAAAGTTGAGAAAACAGAATGAATAATGACGTTAAGAACCTTATAAGGACTAAAATGTGGGAGTGAATGGTGATGTAGAATCTGGCTGCTTTTTGGCAACTAAAAAAGGTTAAAAGTGGGAAATCAGATTGTTGGGCTTAGGGAGGGGTAGTCCGCTCTATTACAGTCCTTATCTCTGATAAATATAAATACTGTGACTCTCAAGTACATTTGTCAGATATGTCTTCCAAAACGACTGTACCTTATTCTTAGAAAGTAATTTTTCACATTGGTGTAAGAGATAGAATATATCATGTATGCCATGTTCTAATAAACTATTTTAACAACAACAATGTCAACTTCCTGATAATGATGTTTTGCAAGAACAGAGAAGGTGATACCATGCATGTGCACACCATTCACACATAAGACTTAAGCTATCCTAAAGAAGAAGTATTGTGAAAGTGAGAATGAAAGTGTTGGTTTCTCAGGCATGTCCAACTCTCTGTGACCCCATGGACTGTCGCCCAGCAGGTTCCTCTGTCCATGGAATTCTCCAAGCAAGAATACTGGAGTGGGTAGCCATTTGCTTCTCTAGGGAATCTTTCTGACCCAGGGATCAAACCTGGGTCTCCTGCATTACAGGCAGATTCTTTACTATTTGAGCCACTTCTAAGTCAAACTTCCTAGTTTTTAAATGTGGAAATTTATATTAAATGACATAGCCAATTTTAAAATACCTAAGTTTTCAAGTACTTAAAATTGAGTAGAAGTATATTTTTCTCCATTGAATTGTGCCCACTTTTCCATTCTGTACAAAGCATGTGATATAATTATGTGGTTAGGTGCTTAGGTCTATAATAAAAGAACACATTTTGCATTTTAAAAATCAAGTAACAATTAAGCTGTGAATTTCATGCTACTATTACCTCTAGCATAATTGCCAGACAATTTTCAGGCCATAAATAACCCTACAATTACTTAATGCTTTTTATGTTCTATAGTCTACATGGCAACAATTACATTATTACAGAATAATTATGTAAATTTCTTTATTTGTAATTGCCATAAAAGACATTATTTCAGTACTTTATTCAAAACACAAAGACCAAAAAGAATATGTATGATGCTGAGTATTTGATTCATTCTTAGAGAAGTATACAATATTAAAACTTGCTGCTTTATCATACATTTAAAGAAACACATATGTGGATTTCTATGGGTCATTTGCTCATGTTCTTTAATGCTTTACAACATACTGGTAAAACATGAAAAATAAAAGCTTCTTAGCCCACTGTATTATGATTTTCCTCTATGTGCCCCTTTGCAAGAAGACTCTAAAAACATAAGTTGGTATGAATATGGTTGTAAAAATACAATAATTAGAAACTTTGTATTACAAAGAATAGGCTTCAAATACTACATTTAAATGCTAATATAATGTCATTTAAAGAATTATTCAGTAAACTCTTTTCATTATAATTTAAGGAGGCTTGAATAAAGTTAAGTATTATAATTTGAGGATTAAATTCTACCAGAACCATGAGCTTAATTAATTTTCATGAAATCAATTGCCTCAGTTAAGTTGCAGATATAATCAAATGACTAAAGCATAATTAGAAGAGCTGTCATTTTTACCTTTCCTGATCAGGTGCCATAATTCCTTACTTATAGCATATTTCCAAGGAGAGAATCATTGGATCGAAATGTTCATTTACCATCTAGTTTAGGGATCTCTATGCTTAAAATTTTGTGATCAGTGAAGAAATAAAATGTGATTCATCTCAGTGTTTTTTTTTTTTTTAACATCATTCAAGAAGAAGCCACAATTTCAGAAATTGTTAGATACACTGCAACTTACTCTTTTGAGACTGCCAGTGCTCATTTTAGACTTCAGAAAGAATCCACATTTCCAGACAATTACATCATTTGTGTCCTCATAGTGTTTACAGTTCTGTTGCAGTGGTTCTTCAGAACTCAGCTTGCCTTCTTTCTATAGGCTCTCTTGCATCATGACCAGTTTGATTCCTCACCTTTGATTACTTTGTCATCAACAACTTCCTCTTCCTTCTCCTCTTGCACAGTTAGAATGTGGGCTTTTCTTTTATTGTTTGCAACCAGTTCATCCTGCAATTTGATGTTCTCAGTACCTGCGAACTGATCATGGATTCTGCAAAGGTTATATAGGCTCTGAAATTGGCACCCACTGATATCTGACTTTGTGAAAACAAAGAGAATTTTCTTAGATTTCCACTGAGTGATTCTGATGACCTTGGGGTGTGGATTCACATGTTTTCTTTTTCCCCCATTGCATGCTCAGTTGTTTCAGACCTGTCTGCCTCTTAGCAACCCCATGGATTACAACCTGCCAGGCTCCCCTGTCCATGAAACTATCCTGGTAATAATACTGGAGTGGGTTGCCATTTCCTCCTTCAAGGGATCTTCCTGATGACCCAGGGATTGAACTTATGTCTCCTGGGGCTCCTGCATTGGCAGGCGGATTCCTTACCACTGAGCCCCTAGGAAGCCCACTATTTTTCCTGTTGTGATTCTGTTTTTCCTTATTGACTTGGACTTCGTCAACTCCAACAGCTGGTATCAGCTGGGCAAGATATGAGATTAACTGTGTTGACCCTGTTGCCAAAGCCCTGATACTGATTCATTACCCTAAATACTGTTGCATGTGGTGGCTGTGGAAATTCTTCATCTGTGGGAAGGAGGCTTTCTATGCTTATCTGACAGTGAAAAGAATGCAGAATTGAGATATTAGTAGAAAACTGTTCAGTTCAGTCGCTTAGTCATGTCAGACTCCTTGTGACCCCATGAGCTGCAGCATGCCAGGCTTCCCTGTCCAACACCAACTCCCAGAGCCCACCCAAGCTCATGTCCACTGAGTTGGTGATGCCATCCAACCATCTCATCCTCTGTCATCCCCTTCTCCTCCTGCCCCCAATCCCTCCCAGCATCAGGGTCTTTTCCAATGAGTCAGCTTTTCGCATCAGGTGGTCAAAGTATTGGCATTTCAGCTTCAACATCAGACCTTACAATGAACACCCAGGACTGATCTCCTTTAGGATGGACTGGTTGGATCTCCTTGTAGTCCAAGGGACTTTCAATAATCTTCTCCAATACCACTTCAAAAGCATCAGTTCTTCGGCGCTCAGATTTCTTTATAGTCCAACTCTCACATCCATACATTACTACTGGAAAAACCATAACCTTGACTAGACAAACCTTTGTTGGCAAAGTAATGTCTCTGCTTTTTAATATGCTGTCTAGGTTGGCCGTGACTTTCCTTCCAAGGAGTAAGCGTCTTTTAATTTCATGACTCCAATCATCACCTGCAGTGATTTTGGAAAGTGTGAATTACTGCTTATAGAGAAAACCTTTGCCCCAAGTAAGGTTCTTATTAGATTATGGATTTTCTTCTAAGAAATGGAGAAATTTTTGAGACATTTAGATTAAAAAGTTCACAGATGTGGGAATTCCCTGGCCATTCAGGGGTTAGAACTCCCTGCTTTTACTGCCTTGGGCCTAGGTTCTATTCTTGCTGAGGGAACTAAGATTCCACAAGCTGTGCAGTGCAGCCAAAAATAAATAAATGCACGGATATATTATGAGGATGTAAATTTTACATTGATTTTGATATAGAACATACACTTTCAAGGGGCTTCCCAGGTGGTGCTAGTAGTGAAGAATCCACTTGCCAATGCAGGCAATGTAGGAAACACTGGTTCGATTCCTGGGTCAAGAAGATCCCCTGGAGGAAATCCTCTTGCCTGCAGAATCTCATGGACAGAGGAGCCTGGAGGGCTAGAGTCCACAGGGTCTCAAAGAGCTGGACACAACTGAATAGACTTGGCATGCACAGACATATGCATACACTTTCAAGGAACTCTTACTTCCATTGCAGTACACCAAAACGTATGCCTCTAGGTCCCAACACTAGCATTCATTGTTTTCAGTGTCAACGGAGATATTTAGAAAAGTACAGCAATAAGAATATCTTAAATATGAGGATATTCTGTTGACTTGAACATGTGGTATCACATTGAGAACATCATAACCGCTCTCCGGTCCTCACATCCTGCACCTGTGAAAGTGTTGGATAAGGGCATCAAGAGGATGTGACTCCTGGTTGACCCACAAGCTGTACCTGGGTGATAGGAGCGTTCTCCTACTCTTTCTCCATCCTTGGAGTATATATTTAGCTCACTGATTCTACAGCGGGAGCTGTTTCAAGGACATACCCTTGAAAGAGTAACATGTTGAAGCCATCTGGACTAAATACCCAGTTAAAGCTTCTCTATAAACTTTTAAGATTCTGGTGGGCACATGTGGAGATCCACTTGCCTTGCAGCCACTCAAGACAAGCTTAGTGTATAATTCCCTTGCCTGACTCCTACCATCTGCAGTGATCTTTTTCTTTGGTCTTTCCTTGCACTCTCTGTATAGGGGCCAATTTCCGATGTTAGCCAGGAAGCTCCCGAGGATGTGAACCAGCAGAAATGAGTAGCATAGCATAAATTTTCAGCTCGCGTCTAGTTGATAGCTTCTGGATATACAAATGTTACAGTGCTGACATGGGAAAGAAAGTCTTGCCAGAGGACAGAGTGGACCTTGAGACATCGGGTATAAGATAGCTTCCGACTATCTGATGAGTAGATAACTGTGCTGCTTAATTTTATGTGTCAGCTTGACTGAGCCATGGTGCCCAGATATTTGGTCAAACATTATTTTCGATGATTCTGTGAGGATGTTTTTGGATGAGATTTAGATTTAAATCAGTGGACTTTGATTAAAGCAAATTATTCTCCAAAATGTGAGTGGGACTCCCATTCAATCAGCTGAAAAGCTTAATAGAACAAAGGGCTGACCTCTCTCAACAAGAAGGAACACTGCTGGTTGAAAGCCTTCAGAGCTCATCTGTGAAATCAGTCTTGCCAGCCTCCTGCATCAGTTTCAGATTTTGGACTCTAAGGTGCATGTACAAATATATATATAGAATGGAACATATATATTTATACATGCACATTTATTGGTTATATTTCTCAGAAGAACTCTAATAAGCCAGCTTCAGTTCTCAGTCAAGGTTAAGAGTATGTGAAATTTGTTTACTAAACTAGGCTAAAAGAAAGCCAACCAACCAACCAACAACAACAACAAAAAAAAAAACCCAGAAGTGTAACATGGATTGAGTGTGTGGTTTGGAAGAAATGGTGAACCCCACAGTGTAGAGTAATCTAGAGAAGCCAGGGATCCAGAAATATGTGAGTCTTGGGCTTATTGTGACTCATCAGGTCCTGGAGTCTGTGCCCACAGATCCAGTCTTGCCTTGACCATGAATAATCAAGGCAAGACACTCTTGCAGAGACATGTGCATGCTAAGACCTTTCAGTCATGTATGACTCTGTGCGACCCCATGGACTGTAGCCCGCCAGGCTCCTCTGTCCATGAGATTCTCCAGGCAAGAATACTGGAGGGGGTTGCCATGCCCTCCTCCAGGGGATTTTCCTCACTCAGGGATTGAACCTGTGTCTTTTATGTCTCCTGCACTGGCAAGTAGATTCTTTACAACTAGTGCCATCTGGGGAGGTAGCCTAACCTGAATCTAACCATGAGGAGACATCAAGCTCACTTACTTTGGGGGGACAGTCGACAAAATAACTGGCTTGTAATATTCAAAGGTATCAGTGTCCAGGAAACTAAGGACAAGAAGGAGACAGAAGACTAAAAGAGACATAACATAAAGGAGTAAAATGCAATGCACAGTTTGAAATTGATTTATTTTCTAATAAGTGACATCATTGGAACAACTAGCAAAATTTGAATGATATCTGAGAAATAAATGTTAGCAAAGATTCATTGTTAAGTTCATGTTTTTGAAAGCTAAACTGAGAGGATATAATAAAAAAGTTCTTGTTTGTTGGAAAATATATTAATATATATGGTTCTAATGAGACATCATGGGGGCAGCTTATTATCAAATGGCTCATGCAACTTTTGCCATTTGCAAATGGCACTTGCATCTTTTCAGTAAGTTTGTAATTGTTTACCAAAATAATTTTATTCTAAAAAAGAAATATGTATCATACCATGAGACATAAGAGAAAATAAATTAAAAAACATTAACACTCTAAGATATTGATAGGAAAAAAAAAAACTGCCCGACATCATGGAGTTTTAATTTTATTTTAAATAAATAGCTGAGTTTGCTCAGATTAAACTCTTTGCCCATGCATTGCAACCTGATGTAAAAAGAAAATATTTCTTCATAAAGAATTTCTAAGCTTTCTTCTGACTGAATCTAATCATGTGGATACATTTCAAAATATAATTTCTATTGATTGTTTTGTTATTTTGATGACAAAACTTTCCTCTAGTAAAATCTGAGTCATGGAGGTTAAGTCTTAGCAATGTACCCTGAGTCCCTGCCAAACACATTTTTTGGGAGAAAAATAGAAAAAGTTGCCAAGCACAGATCATTTAATGATTCAATTATTTTTGAAAGCAAGCATATAGTGTATGGTTACAGAACAGCAAGTAACAAGAGTACCTTCCCTACAGTACCTAACAAGAATGCTTTCCCTTAAGTACCCCACACTCAGTACATTAAAGAGATGTATAAGCAGGAAAGTAGAGGTCAGAGTGAAAAGTGCCGTAATGCAGAAGGGTAAAACATGCAAGGACAGATGAAAGTAGAAACCATACATCTACCTGGTGAAGGAAGTTAATTCGTGAAGATATTTGAGTTAGGTATTGAAAGAGGATTCAGTGGTAGATCTTAGAATCCTGAGCTCAAGTTTCACCTCTGTATTTACTACTTGAGTCATCTTAGGGTGTTAATTTTATCTGACTGAAGTTCAGTCTAATTACTTGTAACACAAAGTTGAAGATCTATGACAACCGTTTTGAAGAATTTCCTAAACCAAGTCCATGAAGTTTCCTAACACAATGTAGTCACCAAATAAATTATATCTCAATATAAGGCCCCTATGGAAAAAATGAAGCTTTAATTATACAAGGTGTGAAGCTTGAGAAAAACATGGATAAGGCATTTACATAGCTGTCTCTGACTAATGTAACTAAGAACATCTCCGTTGCTATTTGTACCTATCTGCAGACTTGGTAATAGACCACATCCATAGACTGTAATTTCAGGGGCAGGTCTGAATTTTTAAAATATTCCACAGGTAATTCTGATGTATAGTGATAAGAATAGCTACATTAAAAAATCTACTTTTTACTAGAGGCTTTGCATGCATATTAATAATTCTTACACTCATCTTGTGAAATAGGCATACTTATCTCAATTTAAAGTGTGAAAGATACAGGGTCTCCAGGAGGTTAAACACTTATCCTTGGTCAGACAGATATTGAGAAGCAGGGGTTTCATCCTAGCTGCTTGTAACCACAAACACTGTGCCAGTTTTAATTCCACTTAACACTTTCTAGCGATTAAGTTTAACATATAATCCACGGAGAGGATTATAAAGGCAACCCAAACGGGAAGCAGAAAATAAATACTGACATTTCAGTGAATACAAAATATTGATTACTAAAGATCTCGTTCTGCGCTTTCACATGAGCTGTTATTTATGCCGACAGATGTTTCCTCTTCATAAACCACATCAAAGAGACTGAAGATAATATATGCTAATTTCTCTAGTCTCTTATCTAACTGTTTCTGAAGGTGGCCTTATTAGTAGAACCCAGAATATATTTATTTTTAAGTATATGATTTAAGAAATTATTTTCAAATTAAGGTTTTATGTACTAAAAAGAAAGTCATATCTTATATGCTTTAGAAATTGTTTGCTTACACATAAGTTTTAAATAGTCCTAATACTCTGAAAAATGTATACTTGAAATTTGGGTTGAAGCCATCTTAATATGTGGGTTATCATTAATGTTTCTACAAATTATACAGAATTTATTTTTCTGATCCTTTCTTATCATGGATATGTAACTGAGTTTCCAAATAGAATTTAACAATTTATAGTTCAAAAAATATTTTCTCTATATTCTAAAATAAGCCTTCCTTTAGTTTACATCTTAAGAAGTGATTAATTTTCTAAATTCTGTAGTGCCTCCTCCCATTCATTGTTATAAACAAACAGAAAAAAAAAAAAAAAAAACACAAAAATACAAGCATCTAGTAGTGCAACAGTGTCAAATCTGTTTGAGAACTGACACTTCAAAGATGGACAGGTAAAGATCTCTATTTCATTTCTGCTTCACGGGAACCCCAAGTCTTGTATCTGCAATCCTTATGTGTTTGAAAACTCAAGTATTTTAGGTCTAAAGATAGAAATTTACTCTCAGTGTGTTAATAGCTCGGTCACCCCCACTGACTTCTTTGGTATTTCATCGTCTCTCATATTTTGGGGGTGTGGTTGCTTTTGTTCAGTTGCTCAGTGGTATCATATATTTGCAATCCCGTGGACTGCAGCACACCAGGCTTCCCTGTCCTTTACTATCTCTCAGAATTTGCTCAAACTCATGTCCATTGATGATGCCATCCAACCATCTCATCCTCTGCTGCCCCCCACCCCTTCTCCTCCTGCCTTCAATCTTTCCCAACTTCAGGGTCTTCTCCAGTGGGTCATCTCTTCGCATCAGGTGGACAGAGTATTAGAGCTTCAGCTTTAGCATCAGTCTTTCCAATGAATGTTCAGAATTAATTTCCTTTAGAACTGACTGGCTTGATCTATTTGCAGTCCAAGAGACTCTCAAGGGTCTTCTCCAGCACCACAATTTAAAAGCATCAATTCTTTGGTGTTTAGGCTTCTTTATGGTCCAACTCTCACATCCTATATGACTACTGGGAAAATCATAGCTTTGACTATACAGATCTTTGTCAGCAAAGTGATGTCTCTACTTTTTAATATGCTGTCTAGCTTTGTCATAGCTTTTCTTCCAAGGAGCAAGAGTCTTTTAATTTTGTGGCTGTAGTCACTGTCCACAGTGATTTTGGAGCCAAGAAAATAAAGTCTATCCCTGTTTCCACTGTTTTTCCATCTGCTTGGCCCTGAAGTGATGGAACTGGATGCCATGATCTTAGTCTTTTAAATGTTGATTTTTAAGACAGCTTTTTCACTCTCCTCTTTCACCCTCAGCTTTTAGTTCCTTTGGGAACTGACATTTCTATTGTTTTCTTTCAACTCAGATGTGCACTGAAACCAATGTTTCATATTTTATCCAGCTTTTTTAGCATACTGCTCTGGAAGTGTTTACCGATTATCTGGTCAGTCACCATGTTAAAATGGAATCACCCCTCTCAGAATGAATCTCTTCTATGTGCCTGTGTTTCTCTAATATCTGTTAATACATTCTGTGTCTCCAATTGGACTGTAACCTCCAAGCAAGCAGTACTTTCTCCACAGATATCAATTAATACTTCTTATGCGTTGTGTAATATTTTGCAAAGGGTTGATCTGAAGCATATGTTTACAGGAAGGCCATGTAAAACGGTGGAAGGAATATGTGTTTCTAGTTGGCAAAATAAAGTGTTCAAATCCTAGATAAGTTGGTATGGTTTTGAGTAAACTATTAATATAATTTCAGATTTACTAGAAAAACTAGAGATGATATATATTAAAGGGCCTCACAAAGACACAGCAGGTGCCTGATAAGGTGAACATATTCCCTAGTTTATCTGGAAGAGATTAAAATTTTACCGATGTTTTGGTATATTTTTAACTATACTTCCAAGTGTGTCCCATGTAACTGGTAAACTATAAAACTACTAATTTATTATAAGACTAATAATAAAATACATTTATTGTAATTGTGCTTAGTGAATCCAACCAACATACTTTCTGGGGAAAAAAAAACAAAAAACAAAACATGTTTTGAAGGAGCTTGGTGTACAACCACTGTCAACTAAAAGTGCAGTGACCCCAGAGTTTGCCTTTTCATGGCTCAGGTCATCAGAAAGAATGACTGGAAATTCAGTATTTTAACTCAGCAATTAATAATTATATAAGAAATTATTGTGACATAATCAATTACACTTTACACCCTGAAATAACGCACTATGTCTTAAAAGTACACTAGTAAATTTTCAGGCAAATACCCAGTAGTATGTTTTTGTAAAGCAATTTGTTACAGATCCCCTATCTTTGACTGTATATTATTTAAAGAGTAGAGAATAAGTTGGTATTCTTCAGAATGTACATAACAGCATGCATAATCTGAATGCTTGTGTGAAGATGATAATATAACTAGAGAAACTGTGGTAAAAAGAGTAAGGCTCTTATCAGATCTTTTGAAATTCTAGCACTTATATTTCTAAAAATGAGATATCAAGGTCAATAAAGAAAAGCTATGTTGTTGTCCTAGCATTAAATAGAAAATAATTCATCCAATACATCATATTAACATAGGACATCTCAGGTCAGGAGTAGTGTGTCTCCTGGAAGGAAACTGGGCGATGAATGTGTTTTATGCTCAGGTGATCTTATATGATGATGACTTTGTCTTATTCTTCAGTCATCCCAGATTTATGATATAGTGAATTTGGAATACTAATATTTTATTTCATTAAATATTTTAGGAGCAGTGCAGTGGTAGAGACCAACAGCTTCGAATTAGAAACTACGCCCTTCAGGTATATGGAAATAGTCTAATACTTTCACTGTCTTTATTGAGAATCACTGACCTTCTGCCACCTTCAGGTAAAGTGATATTTTTAAGGGTACTGGCTACTTAGTATAAATCTATCTTAGATGTTTTACTAACTTTATATCAGAACTTTTTAGAAAGAAAAGTGTAACTATCATTCCATTATAAATAAAAGAATTGTTTCTGAGAATTGTAAAATTATTTTCTCTGTTTACATACCCAGCAAAGCAAAGCCAGTTTTTCAATCCATGTTAATAAATGTTCATAGTTCATTAATTTATACTTTTTGGAATATCTCTGGTCAGGAAAGAAAAGTGACTTTAATCCCTCAAGGAAATTGAAAACGAAGTACCTCAGAGTGAAAATGCTCAGATCTGTGTTGTCATCCAGTCATCACCTGAGGTGAGTTTGGAATGACAGCATGGCAGACTCCAACCTAGTTGGATAAATATTGCAATGGTAAATGGGATTTTTGAAACATCTGAAATGTTTACATAGTTGTGATTTTTTATACCCACAACACACATTTGGTGATTCTTGAATGTATTGTTCTACTGTTTTATACCTGAGGTGCAGAGGCTAATTGATTTCTCCAAAGAGAAACAGTTGTTTAAGTTAAAATTTGAGTGCCCATCTGTTTTCCCCACAAGTTCTTGGTTTGTCACTATTTATAAATGCAAAAATATATTTTCTGAGCACTTAATCTGTGTAGGTAATGGTATAGGCATTAGGAATGCAGCAGTTAGATGAGAACCCCTACCCTCATATGTTCTAACTGTTGGGGAAATGGAAACAATAAATAAATACAAAATTAAGCATGCAGTAGGTTAAATGGAGAGAGACTGGGTATTGTGAATATAAAGACAAGTGTGGTTATGAGTTCTGAGCAGAGACAACAGCAAGTATAGAGACCCTTGGACTAGAGAATACCTGCTATGCTTGAAAAATGGCAAGTGGACTAGAGTGGTGGTGAGTGAAAGGTCGAAGAGGAAGCCCTGAATGACCGTTGTGGGGACACGTAGCCCATTATAATGATTTTGTGGTTTACTCAAAAATGGGAGAGCACCGGAAGGTTTCAGTTGAGAGTGAGAGGATCTGACTTATGTCCGGAAAGAGGCACAGTAGAAGTTATGCTGAGAAAATGTGGAGGTGAAGAAAAGGCAAACAAATAAGATCAGTTAACAAGCTACTCCAAGAAGTCTACCTAGAGATGATAACGGCCTGGGCCAAGGCGATGACAGTATGTGCGCACGGTGAGGATGTGCCTTTCAGAGCTCTGACTAAGAGTACTCTGAAATCCATCAGTAGGTTCTGGTGGAGGCTGTTTCCCGTGGGCTACCAAGAAAACCAGTAAGCATGGCAGGGATTCTGAGAAAAACTCATTTCTGGAAGATGCAGAAATATCTCACAGGCTACTTTGGCTTAAGGACTCTCCAATGGCCCTGCTAAACCCTCAGAATCATCCTGCTGCCAAAGCGTCTTTCACCCAGATTCCCATCTTCTCTTTCTCCTTACTTTGAGTCAGACCTGAGCTTCATTTCTGACTCTCCAGTCTCTGTCCTTATTTTCTCTTCTTGGGCGTTACTCCTAATACATTTACATGTTTAATCCTATGTTGGTATCTGATTCTCAGAAGACCCAGAATAACACATAACGAATGTCAGTACTACTGCAATACTGAATGTATTTTGAATACGTTGACTGTAGGTGGAGTGACAGAAATCAGAAGAGTCGAAGACAAATGCAATTTTTTTTCCCTTGAATTCAGCATCTGGAAAGATGAAGCTGATATCAACTAAAATGGTAAAAAACGAAAAGGAGTATATTTGGGAGGGAGCACTTGGTGTGAAAAGATGCATTTGTGAATGGTTTGAAATTACTACTGAAAAGTTAAGTGGCAATGCTAGGCAGACAGTTGGAGATAACGTAAGAAGTTTGGACAAAGGATACAAAACTAAGAGCGGGTGAATGTTAAGCACTGGGACTATCTAAAATTTTACTTTCAGAAATGTAAAGAACTAGCTAACAAAGGAAATTAAAAAGGAGTGGCAATGAGATAGGGAGGAGACAAGACAACATAGAGGGGCTGAGTACTGGGAACTATGGGGCTGTTTCCCAACCCAATACACTGGGTTCTAAAAGTGTACAGATTTAGAATGTTCTCCAGAGCAACTCTAGATTCTAAAGTCTATGTGTATCTAATTTTGCTGCATGTGTGTACTTAGTCACTCAGTCATGTCCTACTCTTTGCGACCCCAAGGACTGTAGCCCACCAGGCTCCTCTGTCCATGGGATTCTCCAGGCAAGAATACTGGAGTAGGTTGCCATGCCCTCCTCCAGAGAATCTTCCCAACCCAGGGATCAAACCCAGGTCTCCCGCATTGCAGGCAGATTCTTTACCATCTCAGCCACCAGGGAAGCCCTATACTCAGTCATTTTTCTTCCCAGAAATCAAAGATTTAAATTGTTGTGATGATTTTGCACGTCTAATTTCTTTAGGACTAGTTTCTTTATCTGGACAATAGTGGTAAAAAAGTCACTAGTGATTTGTAGAGACTGAGAAAAAAAGTGAGATTGTGACTAAATTGTGCTTAATGCAAAGACTATAAATGATAGACATTATAACTATTAGAAACAGATATTTTACTTTATAAACATTATCTCATGTAATTTAATTCTTCCCAAAGCAACAGTGAATGATATCATTAGTTTTATTTTCAGCACTCAGTAACTTGACAAGAGCATTACTTAAAAATGGCAGAGTTGGGTTGAACCCAAATGTCATTGGTCCATTCACTGTTAAACTTATTCAATATACATTCACATAAAATTAACAAGTTATTCTATGCCATGTGCTACCTGCTGAGAAATGTTTTGTGTGCTGGATTTAACACTGACTTCCTGCATAGTTCCGGAAAACTTATAACCTGAGAGTCCCTGGAATATATGTACACTCCTCAGTTAATGACTACTGCTATTTTTAGATTTGAGCATGGGTACACGCTAAGTTGCTGCGGTCGTGTCCGACTCTTTGCGACCGCATGGACTGTATATCATGTCCTATTCTTTGTGACCCCATGGACAATAGCCCAACAGGCTCCTCTGTTCATGGGACTCTCCAGACAAGCATACTGGAGTGGGTATGCATGCTCTCCTCCAGGGGATCTTCCCAACACAGGGGTTGAACCTGAATCACTTATGTCTCTTGCATTGGCAAGGGGGTTCTATACCACTAGCGCCACCTGGAAAGCCCAGATTTGAGCATACAAACCATTAAAAGATAATATGTATATATATGCAGGGATTAATAATATAACTTAATGAGGAAAATCTCAGGACAAATCTTAAATTGAATGAGTCTCCAGGAAAGATAAGCATAAATTTGAATTAATCTGGTCAAAACAGGCTGATAACTACTCATGGGAACCTGTTTTTGGGGGTAAAAGACAAAGAAACAAACAAACAAAAAAAGGGCAGAGATTGCTACATGTATATACGATACATATGCATACATATATATATACATACTGGGGCTTCCCAGTTGGCTGAGTGGTAAATAATCTCCCTGCCAACGTAGGAGATGCAGGAGATGTGGGTTTGGTCTCTGGATCGAGGAGATCCTTTGGAGGAGGGCATGAGAAGGAAGTGGCAACCAGCTCTAGTATTCTTGCCTGGAAAAGTCTTTTGGACAGAGGAGCCTGGCGGGCTGCAGTCCATAGGGTCACAAAAAGGAAGGACACAACTTAGCAACTAACCAACAACACATATTTGAGAAATATTTTGGCATGTGTCTATGCCTCTATGCTTTGTGGATCAGGTCTTTGCATTTTAATAGTAAATAAAATAAGAATCAAACATAAAATTCTAGGAAACCATCTTGAAAAAAAATGTATTTCCGTTAAAAATAATTTGATATTAAGGAAAACTTTTTAAGACACCTATCACAAATCTAAAGAAAGTAGTCTTACTAGTAATCAAGTTTTTCCACTAAATATAAGACAAACATTATAAAAGTGATAACATTTGGGGAAAAAATCATGTATGATCTCATCTTTATCAGCTGGTTTTAGTTTTAAGACTTTTTCAGGACCACACTAGACTGTCATAGTGTCAAGATTCCCCTTGCAAGCTAATGAAGTAGGAAATGTTACTGGTTTATTTGGTTTTTGGTGTCAAAATGAGCCACACAGAAGAAATCCCCTTTTGCTTTATTTATTTTCTTTTCATTTTTAATTCTGCTGAATTTTTTGTCTTCATTTGATACCTAGAATTGTTATAGACTTCTTTATGCCATGAAGTGAATTAACTTGGAAGAGAATATGTGGAAAATAGCAGGACAGAAAAATAAAAAGAACCCAAGTATTGATGATTTCACTGGCTAACTCAATTAACCAGTCCTGGAAAAATTCTATCTCTGAAATTGTTTAAATAAGAAATATTTAGTCACCATTTCAATTTAAGTCAATCTGAGGGTGGATTTTATTTTATTTATGGCCAAAGGCATCATGTCTAATGTCTCTTTACTGCTTCCCCAGAAAGACAGAAAGTTCCCACAGATGACAAATGGAACTTTACTGATTTGATAATAGTTAGTGGTTGCTCTTTCTTGGTGGTTTATACACTTGGCTGAATAGACTCCCAGCTCAATAGCTGGGAAGATGAAATGACTTTCCTTGAAGCCAAAAAGTGATATCAAAGATATTATCACCTACTATGACATTTTTTGTGGCCTTCATTTTTCTCCACAGCAAGTGGTGAAAAATCTTTTCTGAAGGAGATAACCATGGTCAGAATGGACTGCAATCCCAGTGTCTGAATTGTCCAATGATTTGCACAAAAAGTTGCAGCAAATGATCCTTTTTGCATCTTAAGGAGGACAAAGTTTCAGATAGCTCCATTATGATTTCTTTAATACATACTTGATTACAGGCTCCCACTGGAGAGTAAATATTTCAGGCCAAAAGTTAATATTAAGCACCTCTCCCCACCAAAGTGTGCAATCTGTCCAAAAATGTATTCCACATAATAAAGTATTTTATGGTCACTGTCTTCTAGGCTTCTAGACTTCTAGAAAGTGATTATCTTTTTGAGCCTCAATACTTGCTAATATAATGTGAGGATTCTCCTAATTAATCTCAAAGTCTGCATGCCTTTCCAAAAACATCACATCATTTGACGTTTTCTAATATAATATGTTATAATATATTGTGCCAGCTAAATGACTTTTTAAAGATAACTCCATCCTATGAAATGATGCTGTGTATATTTGCTAATACTTTTTTGAAATCTCCATTAAAATTAACATACTTAAAATTAACATACTTCCCTGCCATTGTAAAGACATCAGTCATAATTATTTAAAAATTTCATTTTTATGATATTTTGCAACATGACAATTCACTTGGTACGTGAGGAAATATTTGTCTTGATAGTTTCCCCCTCTTTTTTTCCTAAGACACAGCATTCTTTATTCTCTCTCTCTTTCTCATTTTCTGCTCTGACACTGGGCAGCTACTGATGATTTTGTATTGCCATTAATATCAATCAATATGTTTCTCATTTGTTTTTAGTTTTTATGGAATTAGAATATAAATAGTGTGGCTGGGTAAAATCATGTAAAATGAATATTTTTTAAGAAAATCACGTGTAGCAAAGCTTTCCAGCCACATTCCTGGTCCACCTGCTTTTACCATATGGGCAGATATGTGACCTCTGGGCTAGTTTCTGCAGATTTCTTTATAAAGTATCATGAAGCATCTTAGAACTTGCTTTTATGTTATTAACTACACATTTTCTTAAAAACTTCATTGATGCTATAGGATTTTTTTAATATTAAAATGTTATCAAGTAATGTGACAAAATAAATAATTGTGATTTACCTCAGTAACAAGAGCATTCCCTATTTTCTTTATGTTTGTGGTGGACAAGGTTTTATACATATTTCCTTTAACCAATAACTTCCCATATTTTACATTTGAGTTTTCCAACTGGCAGCCTAATTGAATTTGTACATCTCACAGCTTATCCAGTGCTCTATGATCTTATTGTCTGATGTAAAAGGTAATTTGTAGGGACAGCAGTATTGATGACTTCTCCAACAACCATTCAAAGACCAGGAGTTAGCTTTCTCCAGCTGTTCCTGTCTGCCTGAGTTCACTGCTACATGGTGTACCTTAAAGGGAGATTATAGTTACTTAATCTGGAACAACTGCTGACTTGATCACTGGTCATACTTGTGATTTATTTGTGGGTTAAGTGGAAACTCTTCCTCTACATTTACTTTATGCATTTACCTCTGACACTATTAGGTAAGATCATAACAGAAATTAGAAAAAAAAAAAAAAACAAACATTTGGAGGTCTATTGGATATACACTAAGTTATTTTTATTAGGGATAAATAATATAACTTAATGAAGAAAATTTCAGGATAAATCTTAAGTTGAATGATTCTCCAGGAAAAAATAAGTTTAAATTTGAATTAATGTGGTCAAAACAGGCTAATAGTTTCTCATGGGAACCTGTTCTTGGGGTTAAAAACAAAAGAACATAGAAGGTCAGAGTTTTCATGCTATTTGGGGTTAGGCTGAAACTTAGAACCAACTCAAGAGCTGGTTCCTTGGCAAAATGTTTTTGTTTTTTTTTTTTTTCCTGCAAACTGGCTTTTCTGCTGTTGGCCTAGTTCCTTTGGATACTGTCTCACTGCAACTAAAACAGTGCAGGAGGGTATTGTCTAACCTTGGTTTAGAGGAAGGCTGGGAAAATCCTAGATGAACCTGATGAAATCAGTGCTGGGTCTCAAATAACATTAAAGAATTTACAAAGCACCAAAGATATTTTAAAAATAGAATTCATGGCCATGGCAGAGCAAAGTTGGGGTAGATGTGACATACACAGAGAACGATCAGAAATTTAGTGACACCTAAGCATAGTGTGCTACCCTCATAGCTCATACCCTCATAGCTCAATCGGTAAAGAATCTGCCTGCAATATGGGAGAACCAGGTTCAGTTCCTGGGTTGGGAAGGTCTCCTGGAGAAGGAAATGGTAACCCACTCCAGTGTACTTGCCTGGAGAATCCCATGGTCAGAGGAGCCTGGCAGGCTTCAGTCCATGGGGTCGCAAGAGTCGGACACGACTTAGTGACTAAACCAATACCAAGCATCGTGTGCAGAGCCAGAGGTAGAAGTTCTCAGAAAGAAAACAGAGTCCAATATTTGAGAAGCCATATATTCCATACTAAGGTGTTTGGCTTTAACTTTGCAAAAATTGAAAAGTCATAGCTCCTTATTTTTATTTTTTTTTTTACCAACAATATAAAGAACCTCTCTACTAGAGTGTGTGTGTATGTGTATGCACACTCTTACAGGCATTAAGCCCTGGTAATAGTGTTAAAGGGGCTTGAAGCTAGAATCATAAGAAATCAGAAGTCTAGATGAGCAAGAATCTAGCCAAACAGCCACAGGAAAAGAGCATGCTGACATTCAAATTGTTGGTAATAGAAAAAATGCAGGTTATGACCTCCATTACATTCATCTCTTAAAAGATGCTCTGCCTTGTTGTTGAACAAGGAACTCTGTTCTTTATAATGCAGTAGGCACCCACATTATCTAGTGTTAGAAGCCTGGGAGCAGAAAAAAAGAGGGGAGCTGCTCTGGCTTTTTATCAAACCCCCATTATTAGTTCCTTTTGAGAAGCAATCCTAAATGCCACAGTGCTTTTATTCATTACCGACTCCATAAGGGATATCATTATGTTGTTTTTCCATTTCTTTTTGCAACCCAAGGGGAAATAATTTATTCTCTTCAAAACAGGTGGAAAAAGTATATATAATCACACATTTATCCAATTCAATAGTGAAAAAAAATTTAAGTACAGAGTATTACTAAATGCGATCAGAAATTAGGTCTCACAACACTTCAGGGAAGTATAGTGGAAAGATAATGTATTTGAAAGACAGTGTTGGAGGAGCCTGGGTGTAAAATCCAGTTGGGCTACTCACCAGCTGTGTCACTGTCAAAAGTCACAGGTCTGAGTATTTGTGAAAAATGCCTGCCATGAGGTGATTGGAAAGTACACTTGTGCTATGCAGTCAGCATAATACCTTTCATGGATTAAAGTATTTGCTATAGTTTTTCCTTTAGGTTGATGATTTCCCCCTCTCTACCCTTTGCTAGTATATTTACAGAATTCCTGAAATTCCATTTCTTCTCCCGTTGGTCCTGGTGAACCCTTTCTCAGTTGATACCTATTTAGAGGAAAATTATCTTTACTCCTCTTCTATGAATAATCACTTCTCGGGAATTCCCAGGTAGTTCAATGGTTAGGAACTTTGTGCTTTCACTTCCACCGCCTGGGTTCAATCCCTACTCAAGGAGCTAACACCCCACAAAGCACATGGCATGACCAAAAAAAAAAAAAAAAAAAATCAATTTTTGTCTGTGTTGCTGTGCTAACTTTTACCTATTTCTATTGTTTCACTCGGAGAAGTCAATGGCACCCCACTCCAGTACTCTTGCCTGGAAAATCCCATGGATGGGGGAGCCTGGCAGGCTGCAGTCCATGGGGTCGCTAAGAGTCAGAAACAACTGAGCGACTTCACATTCACTTTTCACTTTCATGCATTGGAGAAGGAAATGGCAACCCACTCCAGTGTTCTTGCCTGGAGAATCCCAGGGACGGGGAGCCTGGTGGGCTGCCGTCTACGGGGTCACACAGAGTCGGACACGACTGAACCGACTTAGCAGCAGCAGCAGCAGCATTGTTTCACTAGCGCACAGTATAGCAAATGTTTGTTCTATATGCGACCTTTGAGACTTTGTTGGAAAAGGAGACATTTGATGCATGAAAAGGAAACACAGTCTTGATGGTGAACAAAAATACTCTTATGTTGGGAGTTTAGCAGTTCAACTTGTAGACTGTCCAGTATAATCCAAACTCTGAGCCTCTCTGCTTCCAGCTGAGGGCCTATTGGTCTGAGCTCCAAACTATTTATGAGTTGTGCTATGTTAACTTCACATGTGTTCATTCTGAGTTCAACATGCAAAGGGTCCCAGCTCTCTGGGGGAGGTTATTCTCACCACTGTTCACTGATATTCAATGGGGCAAGCCCAACTTTAGAAGATAATTTCAAGCCTCCGCTCTCATCATGTGAATAGTGACATCAATCATATTAGATGAAACAAGCCACACAGCCAAGATTAAAGTCAAGAGGATAGAATGTATATTATTCCCACAAGGAGTGCAAACAAGCATATTCTATGTGGAGGAAAAGAGGATCCTTTGCAGCATGTATATATTTTCGCTAAATTATTTCTGCATGTAACTGCCCTGTTAGAATGAAGTAGTTACAGAGTAGTCCACAGAAGACTCTGGAGAACACCGAAAATGCAATAGTGTCTGCTTATCTGAATGATGGGGAATCCATTGCCATTCCCCTCTCTCAACCCAAGTGCTCAAATCTGCCCAGTGAGATTTGAAAGCATCCCTCTATCTGTCACTGACTCTGCCTGTTACCATGTAAGCACTCAAATACTTGTCATGGAAATAGTGAAAAATGCCTTTACCTGGAAGACAGTTACATAGTTGCAATCCATAGAAACAATCTGTTTTCTAGTTTCAGATCAGAGAGTGGTATTTTAACATATATAAAAACACCTCTTGGTTTGTTCAAAATGCATATCAGTATTTTTCCTCTGAACTTTTTCAAACATGTTTTTGGTAAAACTAGACCTAATTCAGAAATTCATTCAGCAGGGACTTACAGAACTTTCTTTAAAAGGATGAAGAAGAACTTAACATAGCCTAGAAGAAAGAAGCCTTGTTAATTTTTATTGTACTTTAGCTCTAGACTCAAAACACATAAGTGTGTTGTTGAAAGAAATTTTAAAATCTCATAATACATTCACTTTAGGAGTTACTGACTGGTTCTCAGTGATATTTGGAAGAATAAAGAATAATTTAGGTATGATTTATAAAATTCTTTGTGTCTCATAGTTTGTGAAAAGCACATGGAATGATAGACCTTTATCCTTCTGTTCATTATAATTATCATTATTACAATTACTATTTACATTAAAAATAGTAGCAATAACTATCAGAGAATATTTATTATGCTGAGCAATTGATAGCCCCCAACATTCATCATATAGCTGAAAACACTGAGGATAGACTGCTCAACTACTTTGGCCAGGGTCAGAGTGAGTCTGTAGCAGCTCAGTGAATTAAAATCAGGCTTTTTTAGTGTGTAGAGAAAATGCTCTCCTCTATAGTTGATAACATTTAGAAATAAAAAGGAGGAAAGCTCATTAAAATGGTAGGGAATGGGAGATGTCTTGGGAAGCAGTCAGAGGAAGATATAAAATGTATGAAAAGAAGGGTTATAATCCTGTTTGTTAGGAAGCAGGATGTTGAGATGAGGATGAGGAGGGTGTAGCTAAGTTAGGGTCACCTGCTGAGTTCTGACCACCCTGGAATGTAGATTTGGATGGATCTAAAAAGTAATCACTTATGTATTTGAACAGGAATGGAAAAGATCCATAACATGCAAAGAAACCCTGCTTTGCAACACGAGGCGAAGAACACTGAGAGTATAGCTAGAGTAAGCAGCCGTGTTTCCCAGGATCTCTAGTGCCACATGTTTCTCAGGAGGCAGAAATAATAAACATGGAAATACAACTTCCTTTATGAGCATACAGACATGGAATTCTCACATTTAATTTGCAGTGTTTATTTTGTCGCCTTTATAGCTACAAGTTCTGATCTCTACTGCTCTCTGATTTAAAAATAAATTGCTAATAGGCTTTTTTTTTAAGTACTTTTAGGTTTTCAGGAATTAGATTCAAAAGTACAAAGAGTGTCTATATACAGGCATACCTGTAGATTTAAGTGAATGAGATCTGGGGGTGATTAGAGACTTGTTTAAAGTCATAGAACTGCTTGTGGTAGACAAGACATAAAGTCAAGGCTTTACATTCAGCTTTGTGCTGTATATTATACACTTTTAGCTGCTGGAAAAAGTACCATAAATACTGTACTGAATCGAAAATTCAAAGGACAGAATCTATGTATATCTCAGCCCTTCCAAATTGTTAAAGTAGTTCCATTCATGAGCTTTCTTTTTGATTTATTAGTTTTCTATTTTGTTCAATGGTCCCCAGTGTTATTTTCAAGTATATTACAAAGGCTTGGGAGAATTTATGTCCATTTCTTTGGCCTTTTTCCTTGTAGTGGTATATACCAAGTAATGAAATTACTTACTGGAAATAATCCTAGGTTTTTTTAATTCATTGTTCACAATTACACTGCATCCTGAGCTTGTTTTAAATATTTCTTATAGTTTTCTAGATACTGAAAGAAAAATGTTACCCTGATTTAGAGTTACTCTCTCATTTGCCCATTCCCTCAGAACAAAACAAAACTAAAACACACCATTACCAATAAATGTTAAAATGTGTGAAATAGTTCAATACTCTTACTTTTTGGTTGTCAGCTTCTTTCCACTAGATATGAGTATTACTGCCAGGAACAAGTCAAGGTTCTAAGGAAAGAGCTGATTCAAGAATGCTATCTGCCAGCAAAAATGCTTACTGCATGAAAAAACAAATTAATGTTTCTTTTTATGGTTTTAACTCTAAAGCTCATAATAATTGAGAATTATAAGAAATCATAAAAATTATCACCCATTCTCTGTAAAATTACTCAACACAATTGCGTAACTAGAAAGGAAATCATTGGTTTTCTCTCCAAAGCCACTTCTTTTGCCCAGAATTCTGTTCTCTCTTTAGTGAAATAAAAAATCACCCTAAGAAAAGAGAAGCAACCATTGGCCGGAATTATATTCATAGTTAGTTATTTCCCGTGATCTTGTAAACTACTGTTTACACACATTTGAGACCATTCCCTGTTCAAGGATTATACAAACTGCCCTGTGATGACAGCCCTGTCTTTTGGTTAGTGGTTGCATGGTTTCTTCTTTTTCCCCCAGAGTCATTTGAAACCAGTGCATCCAGGCCACTCTCTCTCTCTCCTTTGACTCTTGGTCAAGGAATCAGGTGTTGGTATGGAGACACAGAGTTCTAAGGCCCCTTTTAGTAGACTTCTCTCACCACACAGCAAGAATTCAACGTGGCCCCCACCGTTGCAAAAAAGCTTTGAAGGTGATTCTGATGAGCATGCTTGAAATCCTTGTTAGCTCACAAATGTTTAGTTCTCAGGGTTTGCTTTGACTTTTAGCCATACATATGGCTTTGCCATGAGGCACTTACTGAACTCTCAGCTCTAGAGGCCTTCCTTCCATAAAACTATCCAAAGTTTTCTTGGTGGCATTTACATCTTTCTGTCATTGTATTATAAACTGCTGTCCACAGGCCCATTTTTTTTTTTTTAAAGAGAATTAATAGTTCTTGCCACAGATCTTGCATGTCTTAGAGATCCAGAAAAATAGATGTGTCATTTTTCTGATGCAAAGTGGTATTTTGTGTTGCTTGTTTTTAATAAACCCTTTTCCTAGTCAGTACAATAGCAGAATGGGAAGGATGCATAGTTCCAAAGATCTTAGACTTCCATTGAGGTAAGCCTAATCTCCAATTTCTGCCCTGTCACTAGATACTCATTAATTAAACTCTGAAGCTTCTCATGTGTATGATGTAGGAATACTGAAGACACCCAGTGAACAAATAAATGTGAATAAATAAATGTGAATTTCCTTTAAGAAAGTTCTGGGGAAAGTTTTTTTTTTTTTTTTTTTTCTTTTTTCATTTTTATGTCTTATAATTTTCAGTAAGAGGCAATACAATTTCAATAAACTGCTCCATGCAAATAATAAGTAGGTTACATATATCATCTCTAATGCTTACAACACCCCTATATAGCTTTCATGGCCATCATTCTACAGATGAGAAAACTTAAGCTTAGAATCTCAGTGTCAAGATGGTGCCAAGTACTAGATCTGTGAATTAAGGGCAGAATTTTCTGACTCCAGAGTGTATGTTCTCTGTGTTGTATTTTCTTCACTGTCCTGAAGCTTTTCTTAATTCCTCCTTGCGTCCTGTAAACATAGCATCATGCATATCTGCAGTGCTAGCTGTAGCATAATGAGATCCACACGCATTTTCACTTAATGATCTGATCAACCACACAGGATCAATTATATTTCATTCTTAAAGGGAGGGAAACAGAGACTCGGGTAGTTTAAATGTTCTTCTAAGGCCATCTAGCTAACATGCGTCTGACATGAAGTATACATGCAAGATTGTGGCCTAAAAAGTACATCCATTAAGTCATCTCGCATTTTTCTCTATTTTCTTCTGTTTTCATTCATTCATGATTTTCTTCCTTCGTTCCTTATAATTTAGCAGCAATCTTACTTTCCTTTGAGTCCTACCTCCCTTTGATTATTTCTCACAGTGTCTTCCCCTTGCTTGGGCCCTATTAGAGCTCAGTGATCTAGACCTGAGACACTAGAGATTGCGTGGTTGACAGGCAGCTACTGTGCCCCAACCCCCAGCGAGAGCTACTCATCCTGCTTCCAGCAGGCTCCACTTCAGCCTCCCTTGCACAGCAATTAAATGCAAGTAGCAGTGTAAATTCTTTCTTTCCTTTAGAAGGGAGAGGGTAATTTCACATCCTGTTTAAACTGATCTTGAAAATGCCGTATCCAATGACTTGTCATACCAGGAACACTCCTTTGCTTGTGTATTAGGTCTCTTTTAGGAATTAAAGGTAAAAGAAGAAAGATGAACATAGTAGGCAAGCAAACACATCAGGATGGACTCCCGGATATCTTTGATGGTGAATCAGGACTATGGGGAAAAAAAAAAAAAAAAACAGAATTCTAACAGTTATACTTCTCTTTAGAAGGTGTGCATTCTTTCATGCATGCGAAGTCGCATCAGTTGTGTCCAACTCTATGCAACCCCATGGACTACAGCCCACCAGGCTACTCTGTCCATAGGATGATCCAGGCAAGAATACTGGAGTGGGGTACACTTTCCTTCTCCTCTTTAGAGAATACATTTTATTAAATACCAACTTGTATTATAATCTAAAATTTTTGTGCTTGATGTTTTAATGATGTTATCACATTTCATCCATACAACAACATTATGGTTTATTATAGTTCCATTATGCAGATGAAGAAATTGAGAATCATGTTTATAATCTTATGAACATAGTCACTTATCTTATAAGTGATATTTTTCTGCATTCTAAAATTTCTAGACATGAGAGAAAGAAAGCATTTAATTCATGAAGCATTGTGAAAGACCTACAGATTCTTCTAAAGTCTATCCTTTTCTATTTCTCTTTCACCTACTAAGCTGTTTGTCTATCAAAATCATAAACTATAAAACATTTCAAAAGTTTTGTGGATTGGGTTGCACTCTGAGCACAATATTCTCACAGTGTATTCTTTTTGAATGAGAATCTGTCTCATTACCATTGGAATAAAGGCAAGGTGTCTGCAGAGTCTATCTTTTTAAGATTGTATGAGCCCCTCAGATAAGGTTTACTCATAGCTCCATAAGATCAGAAAAGATCTGGATTTACTTATCATTAAAGTAATTAATGACAAAGGATTTCTATAATAATTTCACTGCTAATTGATTTGCTAAGTCAATATGTCTTTAGCACACTTAGCAACTATCAGCAGACATCAAGCAATGAATGGCAATTATCTGCAGCATTTGTCTACCACATACATTTTCAAGAAAGATAATTTACAAGTTTTAGCACAACAAAACCACAAATGTAACCGGCTTAAAATATCATTTCTTAACTGCAGAAGACAACTTATGTGTCTCCAGTCTCCTCTCTCTCTGCCTTTCTCTCTTTCTCTGTCTCAATCTTTTTCTCTCTTCTGCTTAACTAACAATAGAGCTAAAGACATATGATAATTTACCTTATCAGTGTATCTTAAATGTAGAACACGGATTGAAACAATAAAATTAAGGTAGCCATCTTTATTGAATTTTCTTTACTTTTCAATTAAATTGTCACTACGAAAAAGACACTGGCAATGTAATTAACCAACATGAAAGGCAGAGGTATATTTTCACATGCATCTAGGTATGTAATGGCTTATTGGGAAAGTAAAGGGGGAAAAGCAGTGACAACATTGAGGGTTGCATCCTGTCTTGGCTATCAGGTCATTGTTATCTCAACAGGGTTAGTTCTCTGAACTGTCTTTTTTCCCTCTATAAATATGTGAGTTGGAGTAACAAAGCAGTGTTCCCTAAAGGTCAACAGAGTTACTTCTGGAGTTCTATGAATTTGTGACTTGTGTTTCACTTCTAAATTATATTCACCTTAAGGAAAAAAAAAAACTGAAAAAAATACGTGTTTAAATGTGCTATAAAATTTTTATACCTAGTGTCTACTGTGGAGCAAATACTCAATTAACTCCTTTTTTGAGTGAAAAGGAATAAAGACTCTCTGGATTCTTTGCTAATGAAATATTTCCATTGTTCTGTGGGGCTGAATTGTGGTCTGCCAAAAGTCATGCTGAAACTA
This sequence comes from Dama dama, assembly GCF_033118175.1. Taxonomy (NCBI): domain Eukaryota; kingdom Metazoa; phylum Chordata; class Mammalia; order Artiodactyla; family Cervidae; genus Dama; species Dama dama. The sequence continues at coordinate 21,684,930 of NC_083691.1, read as the reverse complement.
CAATGTGATGCTTTCTCAAGATGGAGCCTTGGGAAGGAGAGGTCATGACGTTGCAGCTGAACATGGGATTAGTGCCCTTATAAGAAGAGGCATTGGGGAATTCCCTGGTGAGCCAGTGGTTGGGACTCCATGCTTCCATTCATTTCATCCCTGTTTGGAAACTAAGATCACATGGTGTGGGGACAAAAAAACGAGGCATTGCTGGCTCCTTGATTGTAAACTTCTGGCTTCCAGAACTGGAAGTAAATAAGTTTTTCTTGTTTAAATTCACAGTCTAGGTATTGTGTTAAGGTAGTCCAATATAAGACATTTTTAAGTGCAACAGAATGGTCTTTTCTGCATTTTTTGCTTAATTAAACATCGTCCATCTTGCAGTTATTTAAATGTGTGAATCAGAGTTTTGTTGATACTGGGCAACCAGAACAAAACCCAGAAATAATTAGTATGATACAAGTTTTATTAATACCTGAATTTTAAATGAATTTTATTTAATTTTAAATAAATACCTGAACATTTAAATTATAAATGTTCTGGTTTTAATCTTCATTGATTTGCATGTCAGGAGAAGAATGTTTTTAAAAGATTATATAACTGTACTATAGTCTCAGTGATGAGTTATTGATAAGTTGCTTATTTAATGAGGTAACGTCATATCGAGGTGTAGCAAGTTCCTTATTGTGGATATAGAATATGGTGATTTCATTACAGAAACAAAACAAAAGCTTAAAAGAAACAGGCAAGAATCCATGGGCAGCAGTGACTATATGATGAAGCTGAACATGTTTAACATAAGATGTTAAATTCACAAATATGTACCAAAGCTATCAAGTTAGAATTAAGGCTATGTGTAGACCTGGGTAAGCAGTGTCAGAGCCCTAACTACAGAAAAATTGATGTCATAATGTGCACATTGGAGATTATGGACTGATAAAGTCCAGAGATATAGGTAAAGGAACTGAATTTTCCCACGTGCATACTCTTTGCCTGAGACTGACTAGGTTTCATTATAGAAGTTATCATGCATGTTATCACACAGAAAGAACAGTATGGTTTTGAACCTTTCTCTCCTAAAATACTTCTGGAGTCTACAAAAAATGTCTATTTCATGACCAGCTGAAGCTCTGCATATTAGTGAGTATTGAAAAGATATGACCACTCCCAATTATTTAGCTATAATTAGGACTTTTTCAGCAAAACGCATAGTTATCTACTTCCTGCAAAATATTAGTTCCATTCTTATTTGCTTTATTTGTATAATTAAAGAATCATTCTGATAAGTTTACCAAAACACATAATTTCTAATCATTTTCACTGAAAAATATCACAAGTTCACAAAAGACAAAACTAATAATAAACTTGAAAATCAAACAAAATAAACTGTCATTTCTCTAGTAATTCTGCTACAGATAAATTCCTCTTTTCCTCTCTCATTTCTTCCTAGATGGAACTTAAATAGAAAGAAAGGCTTCAACATTGACTTAGTTAAGTTTTAATGCAGTATAATGATAAAAATTGTTCACTTGGTTTCCTGAAACACAAAGATATTTGTCAAATAAGATGATTTTCAGAATTGGAGTATAGAGTTAAGCATCAGCCTTATGCTGAAAATGTATTTAAAATCATTTTTTACAATTATCTATTTTATAAAATTTATTTCTGCTCTTCACTACCATTTAAACTTTCTTACCACAATCACCAGTGCCTTGGAGAAAGAATACAAATTTAAGCACTGCTTTTTACAATGAAAGTAGTTTTTATTGTTATTCATGGCGTCTTTGCAGCCTGTCTCAATTTTACATGTGGTGGTGAATGGACTTTCAGGCCAGGGTTGTCATTAGGCACTGCAGTCTTACTCAGGACACAAAAGGGATCCAAATATGTTAGAAAATTATCTTAAATTTGTCTGTGTGATCTTTGGAAAGTAAAATCAAATCTATGGGTTTTATCAGCTACCTCTGGAAAAATAAGCATTTAAGCTAGATTATCACTAAAGTTGTTGCCAGCTCTAATATTCTGCAACATTAGCTTAGAGGAACATTTTCTCTTAAGGAGAGATAATTGACCTTTCTAGAGCAGTGAATTTGTACAAATAGTATGCTGGACATTTTATATTCACTTTTTCATTTAATTTCTCTCTGAATGTTGTTGCGAAGCTTTTTACAGATGAGGAAATTGAAGCTCAGAGAGCTTAAATAACTAGCAATCTACTTCAAAGCCCATGTTTTTCTCCACTACATTGGAAATAATCAACACATTTTCCCCCCAATGACATGCATATCAGGGTATATAATAGAGCTGTGAAGGGCATAGAATGTGTCAGAATTATTATAATTAGCAGCATTTATATAGGAAATGTTTAAAAACAATTTAAAAACTTTCCTATCATGAGTAATATTCAATTTAATCTTTATGTAGTTGTTGTAGATGGCAATGGTGATGGGGAAAGAGTTCAGGGTTTAACCCAGAAAGCCCTGACTTACAACATTACACTTGCTGATTTCTAGATCTATTATTTGGTCAACATGTTGTTGCCCTAAGATAAACCCTGACTTCATAGTGCCCCCGCTGTGTACTTTATCTGTACTTCTACTTCAGTAATCTTGTTTTGATTTGTCTGATGTTCAATCTACGTGACTATCTTCTAAACCAATATATTTTGAACATTTAGAGGACAAAAACTCTGGGTCATTGACAAATAATAACTCAAGATAAACACGTATTAGATGAGTCATTTAAAAAAGTTTTATTAAGGTGGATGGCATCACTGACTCAAGGGACATGGGTTTGAGCAAGCTCTGGAAGATGGTTAAGGACAGGGAAGCCTGGTGTGCTGCAGTCCATGGGGTTGCAAAGAGTCGGACACGACTGAGCAACTGAACAACAAAAAATGGTGCTTTTACATGATAGATGTGGAAACTAATGCCCAGAGAGTACTAGTTGCAGTAAGTCACACAGAGGGTGTAAAATAGTCACACAGATTTGGAAAACCATTGTTCTTTTAGTAATAAAGGGGAGCTTATGCCACAGGTACTTTATAGATAAGCACCACTATTATTCTTTGCTGTTTGTTCACAATGGGCATTATGGAAGATTATGTCCTGAAATTGTCATTTGTGATTATCTAAGAGTAAGCAATAATCATGCTCATCACTTCTGTGTGCACAGGTGGAGAATAGCAATCACTTTGAAGCAGATTTTTATGATTATGGGAGGAATCATTTAAGGGGTTTTCTCTTCATCATTATGCAAATCTAACTTGAGTAGATAATCCATTACTTGGGTGGAGAGATTAACTGATTTCCTGTGGCTTGAAGAATGCTACCTGCCAAGTTCCTGAGAGCTCTGGGCACATGTACCGTTTAGAGAAATTGGACTATTAATATAAACAGCCCAGTGACTTCCGGGAAGGAAGGGTACAGGAGCAAGATCTCCATCCTTATAACCTTAAGAATCAAAGCTATGGAGAGCTATTTGTTTGAACAGTGTAACCCTGTAATTGATCTACTGGGAAGAAGAAGACAATAAGGGTCTGAAAAAAGAATTTCTTAGGAGAGAAATCTGAATTGGTACCAGTGTTAAACAAATAGGCTTGGTGAAAGATAGCTGGTTAGAGCCTTGTGAAAACTGATGGACGAATGGAGAAGTAAACTGAGCAGATCAAACTGAAAGAGCTGTAAATGTGAAGTCTGACAAGAAGCAGTATGACGTTTCCAGAAAGGACTGTATTTGCAAAATTATTATCACAGAGGGCGTTTATTAAACTGTCTAGAAATAGTTCCCTACATGGCACCTACTGGCAACAACCAAAGAACTTATGGTGATGAGTTGATTGAATATTTTCTTGGGAGAAGGAAGACTTCAACTTAAATCAGGGAAAATGGATGCTGGAATGTCACATTCACAATGGAGGAGATACGGAAGCACACGTGTTTTGGGGGAGTGAAGTCTTTCTGATAGCGTGGGTCATTCCTTGGGCAGGGAGTGTGAAGACTCTTATGCCATTGGGGCCAGAGAAAGCTTGTTACTGTCATCTTAAAATGGAAATATCCTCCTTTGACAGCTTGGCTGAGTGGAGGATACTCTGAGGTTTCTCTTCACACCAGGTGTGGTCACACTGGTTACCTCTGTGCCTGACATGCGCAGGGCACACTTTCAGTGCAAGGCAGATTCACACTCTGCCTCCAAGAGACGTACCTCTCCAGGGATACGCTTTGCCCATAGACAGTCATGATTAGAGGTGTAAAGAAGTAGTTTGGAATAATCTTTAGAAAAGTCTATGAAATTTTGAAGAAGGAAAAGATTCCATCCTGTCAGTGTAATGGAAAGTTTCAACAAAAGTTATCATGACTGAAAAAGTCTGTCAACGATGCATGGGACTTCAACAGAGGGAGGAAAAATAAAGCAGGGCTCTCACTATTTTCTCCATTCTTTCTCTTGGGAGCCAAAGAGATTATAATGTTTTCACTATTCTCCTTACAAAAGTGCTTTGTATATACAGGCACATGTTTATGTGGCAAAAACAAATTATAGCAAATAGATATTAATTCCTATATGGAGAAGCGAACATTTTGTGGAAACCAAGGCATCGTTTCTTTGTAGACAGCAATTATTTTCTCTCCAGGAGCAAACTACTTTACAAAATGAGACAGTAATTTTTAGTGGCATTTTAAGTAGACTGTTATGGCTTTAAAATGTCTTTGAATCAAATTCAAGGCCTTAGTACACAGCAGTTTTTAATTTCACTTCACTGAAATGGGTTTTCATTGCTATGGTGACATTGAGGGGGACTCCTCAGAAACTGCTGAATGATGTCTCTTATTGGTGAGAGAGAACCATTGCTCACTGCTTAATTTATCTTGTGGATTTATCTTGTCAATATCTGAGCTCTCCTCCTGTTGAATATGTATTATTTTGATGGATTTTATTTTTCATCTAGATTGTCAAGAATAACTTTATTTAAAATGAGCTCAGTATAAAGAATGGGCGACTTTGTGTATGTGTGTGTTTTTCCTTTTACTGATTCTGTAAAAGAAGAATGATTTTAATCATTATTTCTTTCCTTTCCTTTGCTCTGCACCAGTTTTATACCAAGCCCGTGCTTTCCAGAAAGCCATAACTGTACTAGATGCAGGTCTAATAACATATACATTCTTCCATAATCATATTATATTTTAGTTTAAATATTTTTTTTTCAATTCTTTTTTTTTTTTTTTATTAGTTGGAGGCTAATTACTTTACAATATTGTAGTGGTTTTTGTCATACATTGACTTGAATTGGCCATAGATTTACACGTATTCCCCATCCCGATCCCTCCTCCCACCTCCCTCTCTACCCGCTCCCTCTGGGTCTTCCCAGTGCCCCGGGCCCAAGCACTTGTCTCATGCATCCAACCTGGGCTGGTGATCTGTTTCACCCTAGATAATATTTTAGGTTAAATATTTTGCACAACTACTTTCTCCCTACCTTGGTGGCTCGGATGGTAAAGAACCTGTCTGCAATAGGGGAGAGCCAGGTTCAATCCTGGGTGGGGAAGATCCCCTGGAGAAGGACTTGGCAACTCTCCAGTATTCTTGCCAGGAGAACTCCATGGTGGCCTATAGTCCATGGGGTCACGAAAGGTCGGACACAACTGAGGGACTAACACTTTCACTTTTTACATTAACACTTTTGAAAAGTTATATGAACCATTTTTACTAAAGTAAATCCCAGTTCAGGGTAACATTCTGGGAAATTCTAGTTCTCAGATTCACTTGTAAGTGGTCATAGAACTTTCTAATCACACAGTAAAATACAGATCTTTATTTCAAAAGGTCAATTACTAGTAGTAAAAAAGGTAGTAATCACTAAAGCTGTTGTTCACATATAAAATGACAAAGTCCAAAATTGCAGGCACCAGTTATATATAAGAGACTGAAAAATGTTTGAAGTAATATTATTGTTCTTTCTGTTCTTCCCCCACAAAATAATATTTCTGAATTGCAATTTCTCAGTTTCTGACAATACTCCTGAGAAAATGAATGATTTAATGTGTTTTGGACCTGAGAGAACCCACATATTTTGGTAGCCTGCAATCCTTTGATAGATAAATAATGCAAATATTGATAAACAGTAATGATGGGTATGATGTGATTCCACTGGACTTGATTTTTGAATAAATAAATACATCAGGTATTGAAAGCTACTTTTCTCATTAGAAACCATTTCACTTAGAAAGATCATAGGGAGATTCTGAGTTTTTTTCTTCAAGAAACTAAGAGCATTTTTCACCTGTGAATAAAAAGAGTAAGATTTACTTGTGACCATATTCTCCTTTTCATCTTGTACCTTTAGACTGTTCAGAGCAAAATTTAACAACCGTATGTATAGCTATGTGGATTCATGTGGATTCATTTAAGGTCATCATTTGATTTCCCTGTTAGTTAGCTACATTGAATAGCTTTGTTTATTCTTTTAATAAATTAGTGTATGCATGTGTGTACACATACTAATTCAAATCAATTTAGGGGAAGGGGAAAATAGAAGAGATTTTTATCTAAATTAGCTACATTAATCTTTATTGAAATACAATGACAAGAGAGTTAACATTTTAGAGTTTAAAAGCCCAACTTTCAGAAGTTAGTTTCCTAATGTCACTTTGCTTCAGAGTATCAACCTGGGTTTCCAATGTTAACTCAAGCATTCTTCCCACCCTGCCACCTGCGCAGCCTTGGGCCTTAAGAAGAAGGTCAATAAAGCAAATACACATACCTAAACATTCATCAGAATAGTGTGAAAAATATGGGGTCATAATGTCTTCTGTATTAATTCTAGCTAGTGTTTAATAATCGCTTCTGCCTAAAGACCCAAAAGGATGAAATTTTTACTCCATTTAACAACAAAATAAGGAGAGGAAGGAAAATACTAGAGAATGACAATAAAAGTCAGGAAGGCAATGAGCATAAGGGAGAAAATGATGGCAAATGCACAATCTCAGCCCAAGGTGGTCTGAGTCAATCACCAGTCTTGGGAGGAAGCTCCATTGGCCCAGGTGCAGAATTAATTTGTTTCCCTAAGAACCTCAAGGGCTTTCTCCATAGAAATCTGCCTCTTGGGAAATATTCCTTTCTTCTGCACTTCATTACTGCATCGTCTAACTGTAGTCCTGGCCAATCAGGCCACCCAATTTCTGAAGCCCAGAAAACATCAAAATTGATATAACAGTGGTATTCAATTAATTAGCCCTGTGTCCTTTGAAATGTCTTGTTTAATGTATACTTGTTTAATGTCTTTGCTTGTGAAGCAGATTAATTGAATTAGATACATTTAGGACTTCTTCCAGCTATGGGACTTATAACACTTCTATGGAAGGATATTCTAATTTATTTAAATTCAAATATGTCTTCAGAAGTAAAATAGATATTCAGTTTAGTTCGGTCACTCAGTCATGTCCAGCTCTTTGTGACCACATGAACCACAGCACATCAGGCCTACCTGTCAATCACCAACTCCCAGAGTCCACCCAAACCCATGTCCATTGAGTCGGTGATGCCATCCAACCATCTCATCCTCTGTTGTCCCTTCTCCTCCTGCCCTCAATCTTTCCCAGCATCAGGGTCTTTTCAAATAAGTCAGCACTTTGCATCAGGTGGCCAAAGTACTGGAGTTTCAGCTTCAACATCAGTCCTACCAATGAACACCCAGGACTGATCTCCTTTAGGTTGGACTGGTTGGATCTCCTTGCAGTCCAAGGGACACTCAAGGGTCTTCTCCAACACCACAGTTCAAAAGCATCAATTCTTCAGCACTCAGCTTTCTTTATAGTCCAACTCTCACATCCATATATGACTACTGGAAAAACCATAGCCTTGACTAGACGGACCTTTGTTGGCAAAGTAATGTCTCTGCTTTTTAATATGCTGTCTAGGTTGGTCATAACTTTCCTTCCAAGGAGTGTCTTTTAATTTCATGGCTGCAATCACCATCTGCAGTGATTTTGGAGCCCAGAAAAATAAAGTCAGCCACTGTTTCCACTGATTCCCCATCTACTTGCCATGAAGTGATGGGACTCGGGGCAATGATCTTAGTTTTCTGAACGTTGAGCTTTAAGGCAACTTTTCCCTCTCCTCTTTCACTTTCATCAAGAGGCTCTTTAGCTCTTCTTCACTTTCTGCCATAAGGGTGGTGTCATCTGCATATCTGAGGTTATTGATATTTCCCCTGGCAATCTTGATTCCAGCTTGTGCTTCCTCCAGCCCAGTGTTTCTCATGATGTACTCTGTATAGAAGTTAAATAAGCAAGGTGACAATATACAGCCTTTGGAACCAGTCTGTTGTTCCATGTCCAGTTCTAACTGTTGCTTCCTGACCTGCATACGGGTTTCTCAGGAGAGGCAGGTCAGGTGGTCTGGTATTCCCATCTCCTTCAGAATTTTCCACAGTTTATTGCGATCCACACAGTCAAAGGCTTTGGCATAATCAATAAAGCAGAACTAGATATTTTTCTGGAATTCTCTTGTTTTTCGACGATCCAGTGGATGTTGGCGATTTGATCTCTGGTTCCTCTGCCTTTGCTAAAACCAGCTTGAACATCTGGATGTTCACGGTTCACGTGTTGCTGAAGCCTGGCTTGGAGAATTTTAAGCATTACACTACTAGCGTGTGAGATGAGTGCAATTGTGCAGTAGTTTGAGCATTCTTTGGCATTGCCTTTCTTTGGGATTGAAATGAAAACTGACCTTTCCCAGTCCTGTAGCCACTGCTGAGTTTTCCAAATTGGCTGACATATTGAGTGCAGCACTTTCACAGCATCATCTTTCAGGATTTGAAATAGCTCAACTGGAATTCCATTACTTCCACTAGCTTTATTCATAGTGATGCTTCTTAAGACCCACTTGACTTCGTATTCCAGGATGTCTGGCTCTAGGTGAGTGATCACACCATCGTGGCTATCTGGGTCGTGAAGATCTTTTTTGTACAGTCCTTCTGTGTATTCTTGCTACCTCTTCTTAATATCTTCTGCCTTTCTTAGGTCCCTACCATTTCTGTCCTTTATTGAACCCATCTTTGCATGAAATATTCCCTTGATATCTCTAATTTTTTGAAGAGATCTCTAGTGTTTCCCATTCTATTGTTTTCCTCTATTTCTTTGCATTGCTTTTTAAATATTTCTAGATATGTGTGTAGTTCACAATTCTAAAACTATGTGTTGAGGCACCCCAGAGAACCACTGAGGGGCAATTTAAATGTTTTGAGACAAAGGAAGAGATATTCAATATCTACTTGGAATTATACAAACACTAGCTTGAGACATTTTGCAGTTTCAGTGTTGGATCCTCTACATATCTTTCAATGATGTCATATATTTGTGAAGCTGGATTTTAATTGGTAGCTGTAATAAAAAGCAGGTATCAATATAACAAAAGAAAATCAGTGTGGAATAGGAAACAAAGATGGCAGTATTCAATCTGATTTCCAAATCTGAGAGGTATACACAACCCAAAAGGCACATTTAGTCTTGTAGTTGTGATTATTTAATAATGAAATAGATTTTTTTAGCATAATCTTTTTTCAGAATTACAGTTATTGAGATATTAATATTTTTTATGTTTCTGAAATTTTTAAATAAATAAATGGAACTTTTTTGTACATTTTTGGCCAAAGGTGTGCCATGATAAAAGTTAAAGACTTTTAACTTTTAACTTTAACTAAGAAGTTAACTAAGTTAAAGACACCATTCACTAAGTGAGTTTTAAAACAACTAGTATAAATCATTTCAAATAAATATCTCTTTTATCATTATAAAGTGAGTATAGTATTACTTATAACAGCTATGTTGAAGTCAAATTTTCACTCAACAGATAAAAATATTTATATTGAGAAAGGATACACTGTTTTTCTAGACTTAACATAGTTAGTTAATGACAGGCTGTTCCATCTGTCTATATTATCTACAAGGATGGTACAAAGATAGACTAATTGTCATTCTCAATTTATTTTACAAAATATGTATTCTTATAGAAAGGTTAAATAGAAAAGAAATGGCAGCTGCTAAACAATTTTCATAATTATGGAAATTAGGAGTGATCTCCATTCTGTTGGTGAATTGCCAATATGTCCAGCTGGTAGAAACAATCGGTGGGCTAGCTTGAGAACACTGTTGGTTTTTACAAAGGCTTAGAAATAAAGCTTTTATGATGTGAATAAGACATTTTTCTCTGCTTGTATTCTATCGTCCAATTATTTTTCATTATCAAGATACTATCTAGCCATTGAAGTCAATGTAGAGAACATGGCCATGATGAAAATGACTGCAGCAATTTCTAATTTTATCACTTACGTACATTGCTATCATAATGAGATATATCATTTTATTCTTACTACTATCCATTAATGGATGTTTTAAAATACTATCATAGTCATATTGAGTGTAAAAGTATTACTGTATTCTTCACTATAATCATTTTCTATATAAGGATGTAATCTTTATAAAATTAATTTAATTATGGCATGTTGTTCCATAAGCAGAATTACCATAAATTACTAAGTTATTACTTTTTTATTATTAAGCATTAAGTTTTTTTCAAAAGTTTCACTATGGTAACTAACTTTGCTATCAGTTATACATGATGGACACAAAGATGTATTTAGTTCTCTCTCCAGAATCCACTTTAAATTGGCAATAAAATAATGAAAAAGGCATAACCTCAAAATAAAAGAGAGAATGAGATAGGAGATGACAATAGACAAAATATTTTTGGAAAATTTTGGAAATTGTAAGACAAATGGATGATTTCTACTTTGCATATGAGAATGGAGAAATTAGAATCTTAGACATACAGGCAGGTGTCACTCACTCCAAGAGAAGTTTGGAAATGTGCTATCTTGATATTCTGAATATGAGCAGTTTTGGGTGCAGAGATAAAAAGTGACACAGGAGGCTGAGGATTTATATATATAATATATAAATTATATATATATATATATATATTATATATATAGAAAGTTCAAAATGTGGGTTGCTGATATCAACAGTATCCCACCAATAATTGATATAATATTAAGAAAAAAATTAATAAATAGTTATAGGGGCCTAAGCACTTTTGTGCTCATTATAAAGATGAGGAAGACTGGGAGGAGTACATCTGTGTTTTAAAGAAAACAGTTTTGTTTTGAGTATTTAATTTAAAGTACTAGACATGCAAATGTTGATGAGTAGCAGACATGAAAATCTGGAACTAAGAGGGTAAGTAAGAGCTAGAAAAGCAAAATTTTGAAATCAGTGGTGTTTGTTTACTGCCTTAAGACCATGTGAGATAGTTAAAAAGTCTGTATAGTTAGAAAAGTCTGAGAAGCTAAAGGACAGAGGTCAGTGATATGACAACATCTAGAGATCAGGCTGCATGTGAGTAGTCAGGAATTGCCAGTGAGAAAGGAGAAAAATCTAAATATTGAGTTGCTTCAAAGTGCAAGAGAAGAAAAAAGTCACCCAGAAGGGCAATGACTAACTGCTTCAAAAGTTGTTGAAAGATCAAGTAAGATGTACAATAATTGTTGACCATTGGATTAAACAAAATAGAAGACGTTTGTATGCTTTTCAAGAGTAGTTTTAGTAAAGTAATAGAGTCAAAAACCTGACTGCTATAACTGACTGGAGAATAGAAGGTAAAAAAAAAAAAAATCTGAGAGTTTCCATAAATCCTTTGTTCTAGGAGTGTTGCTGAGAAAAGGAGTGGCAGATGAATAGAAATGTATGGGTCTACAAAAGATTTTCTTTAGATTTTGACAAATCACAAATGCCATGTGATTTGATGCTAATGGGAAAGACACAATAGGAAAAATTAGTGATTCAGGAAATATTTATCTCAGCCTAGTCCTTGGTCAGGAGAAGGCAATGGAACCCCACTCCAGTACTCTTTTTCTTTTTTTCATTTATTTTTATTAGTTAGAGGCTAATTACTTTACAATATTATAGTGGTTTTTGTCATACATTGACATGAATCAGCCATGGATTTACATGTACTCTTCCCTGGAAAATCCCATGGATGGAGGAGCCTGGTAGGCTGCAGTCCATGGGGTCACGAAGAGTTGGACACAACTGAGCGACTTCACTTTCACTTTTCACTTTCTTTTATTGGAGAAGGCAATGGCAACCCACTCCAGTGTTCTTGCCTGGAGAATCCCAGGGACGGCGGAGCCTGGTGGACTGCCGTCTATGGGGTCGCACATAGTCGGACACGACTGAAGTGACTTAGCAGCAGCAGCAGCAGCAGTCCTTGGTCAAGCAAAAGGTTATGAAATCCAGTGGACAAATGAAGAATTGGAATTACATAGGAACAAGGATAATTTTTATAACATATAACAAGAGAGAGAAAGTATGGCAGAAATATAGGTAGACTAATAAATTCAATAGTGAAATAGAGAAGATGGGAAATTGTATTTTGTTTGCCTATATTTCCTCAGTAAAATATAAAATAAAAAAAAAAATAAGTGAGGAGGTAATCCTAGTTTGAAAAGGTGAATAGTTTAAAGTAACTTTCTTGGAGAAAGGGAGAATTAATTGACAAGAGAAAACTAGTGTCATCGCCTTCCGATTATTAAGTATGCTTACTTGAATTATGTGGTCAAATAGTTAAAGCAAGGATCCTTACAGCATGGTGGGAAATTTTTCTTCCTATATCACATTCCACTGCTTGATCATAGAAAAGAAACAAGAAGATAGGGGATTTCCTTGGAATTAGGTTTTGTTCATGGTGGTTGATGAAGGAGTTAGATAAGGTGAAGTGGGATGTATATATGAATGAGGTTAAGATAGGGACTATGGAATTTAAGCTGGGTAAAAAAGTAGGATACAAAGGGCTGATTGAAGGTAGAGTGATTGTTCTAACTCAAAGGATGAAAAATGCAAGTATGATACTTTTTCAATACATGATATCTATTTATATTAAAGAGATATTAAATTGTATAAATGGTTTAGTTATAACTTGTAACTAAAGCTGATCCTGGAAAAAACACAGAGTTCATGAAGCAGATAAAGGATATAAAGACCCTAGTTTGTAATTTCAAAGAGTTCAAAAGATTGTGCATCCAAAAGAAAAAATGTATATATAGAAAATCAGGCACTCAGACAATAAAAGAAGAAATTTAAAATATAGTTGTCATAAGAAAGAAACCCAGTGTACCAAAACTGTGAAACTCCAAAGAAAATATAGGCAGAACACCCTTAAGTTGTAGCAATATTTTTTTTGGCTCTGTCTCCTAAGACGAAACAAAAGCAAAAATAAATAAATCAGACCTAATCAGAATTAAAAGTCTTTGCACAATAAAGGAAATTGCTGACAAAACAAAAAGACCAAAGATTGAATCTGAGAAAATATTTTCAAACAATATGATAAATAACAGGCTAATAGTCAAAATATATAAAAGGTTCGTACAACTCAACATTAACACAACAACAACAACAAATAACTCAACTACAAAATGAGCAGAGGGCCTGAATTTGCAAAGAAAACATATAGATGGCCAAGAGGCAAATGGAAAGATGTTCAATGTCAGTAATGACATGCAAATCAAAGCCACAATGAGTTATCACCACATACCTGTCAGAAGGGATATCATCAAAAAGACCACGAATAACAATTGCTGGGGAGGATGTGGAAAAAAGAGAACCCTAGTACGCTGTTGGTGGGAATGTAAATTAGTGCAGCCACAATGGATATATAGGAGCATGAACTGTGGTGTGTCATCGTTGTAAGTTTACTAGTAAAGATTCTGTCCAGCAATGAGTTTATCAGCACTGTCGGCTGGATATGTGTACCTAATTTACAAGCTCAATAATATATGCTCATTCAGCTAAAACAGTAAAGCTCCATTAAAACCCTAAGAGCTCCATTAAAGATAATAATTTTCAAAGTTCTTTCACTCTCTCTCACTCTCATTTCTAAAGTTTTACTTTTTAGTGGTTAGAGGTGTGTTATGTCTTGGGACTCCTAAACCCAAACAGCAAGGAATAAACATAGTAAGAAACTTCCTGAAAAACAAAAGCAATAGAAGAAACAGTATCTAAACAAAAGACACTTTTGTCAATTAGAAATCATCAGTGTGGTCATATTGACAATATTATACTTGTTTTTTGCTCATGTTAACTTGTAGATTTATCCCCAAATTATGAAACCCTAACCATTGTAGAGTGGGATGGGCATATTATCAATATCAGCAAAACTAAATGTTTACAAGAATCTAACAATGATAAATCAATAATCAACAATACATTTATATCATTTAGAGATACATATTAAAAAATAACCAGCGAAGTAATTAAACATGTTTTCTCTTAGGAAATGAGGGAGAATGGAGAGAGGAGAGTTGCTTTTCATTTTGAGTTCATTAATGCTATTTAATATTTTGTTAACCTGATTCATTTCTTAGATTGAGGCTAAAAGATCATAATCTAAGAGATTAAAATGTTTCATAAAAGCAATATTGATTTTGAAGAGATGTGTATCAGATTTATAGAATGCATAACTCTGTTTGCTACACTCTGACAAGGAATGTTAACAGAAACAAAATCTAAATTCCTGTGTGAGGCAGAGTTAGGTAGAGCAAGCTACTTCAGGACTTTTAAGCTGGAGTGAGTTACTTCAGGGAAACAGATGCCTTCAATTTCCAGAAAAGACTGAAAGAGAAGGCTTCAGACTGGACCACCTAGAAAGACTCCCACAGCATTTCAGTCCTGTCCCTCTCTGAGTGATGTAATGAGGCCACTGATGGTCTGTGCCACAATTAAGGCTCTGCTGCCTCTCAAAATGCAGGAAGATTGAGGATGTGTACCAGAAAGTTGGCCCTTTTCCCACTGCTGCATCAAAACTCTTCCTCACACCAGGAAGCTTGGTGATGGCAGTGGAACACTAATTCAGCCAAATCTCACATTTCTACAACTTTGCCAATAACAAGAATAGATTTCTGGGCTTCCCTGGTAGCTCAGACTGTAAAGAATCTCTCTGCAAAGCAGGAGACTTGGACTTGATTCCTGGATTGGGAAGATCCCCTGGAGAAGGGAATGGCTACCCACTTCAGTATTGCTGCCTGGAGAATCTCATGGACAGAGGAGACTGGCAGGCTATTCCTAGGAGTCTGGAATAAATGTTAAAAGCAGGATATACAATGTAATATGAAAATCTTAAATGATTAAATGTCATTAAATATGTGAAGCAAAAAAAAAAAAAAAGCTGATATTTAAGAGGTTGAGATGTCAATCTTGAAAATGAACAACGTGTCACACTTCTAATTGTTCCAGAAATGGTAGGGTCTGGAAGAAGTGAAGTCACTCAGTTGTGTCCAACTCTTTGTGACCCTATGGACTGTAGCCTACCAGCCTCCTCCATCCATGGGATTTTCCAGGCAAGAGTACTGAAGTGGGTTGCATTTCCTTCTCCAAAGGATCTTCCCCACCCAGGGATCGAACCCAGGTCCCCCGCATTGTAGGCAGATGCTTTACCTCCTCAGCCACCAGGGAAGTCTTAAGGGTCTGGAAGAAACATCCAATTAAGTGATTTTCACTGATGAATTTTAGAACATGTTAAGAAATAAAGCACGACCGAGTGTAACATTGGCTTTTGAACCCATCCTCAGCCTTAGGAAACTTGACTCCACTTGTCACAGAAGTGCAGGGCACAGCCAGGCCTAACAAAGAGAAACGTCTGCCTCATCTAAGTTGGAGTCCAACAGCAGGGCTGACTTTAAAATGCCAGCCTTGATTCTTTTACCAAATATTTGCCCATGGAATTGACTCTGTTACCTTTCTCTATGGCAGTACCAGTAGAGATGGAGAAGTGTCAATGTGAAATGCCAATAACTCCCATGCATGTGAAAACAATGAGGAATGGCGAACAGGTTTTTGCTCCCTCAACAAGTGTAGAATAATAGAGAAGAAAGGCGGTAGCAATATCTGAATAGATAACAAATGAGAAATTTCTAGAAATAAAAAGGTATGCATCTCCAGAACTTGGAGGCAGAAACAATTCTATGTATAATAAATAATTAATTCTATGTATTATAGTAAGTGTCAGAACACTAAATACAGAAATCTGAAAAACTGCCAGAGGGGAAAAGCTGATTTCTCATAAGAAATGACTATTAGTCTGGTCATTTTCACAAGAGCCAGAGAATCCTTAAAAAATAGTAACAATGTTGTTGAGAGGCAAAAACAAAGAAAAACAATGAAAAAATTCTCTCAATTTAGATCCAATTGACTATAGATTAATTGGATCAATTTAGATCAGTTGACTATGTCAAGAGACTGCATTTACAGAGAACTGAGTATTATGACTCGATTCTTCAAAAAAATTATTTAACCTGTTTACCCATCATGATATAAACTAGGCACTAAAAATGAATAAAATGGAAACCTGCTTGCCATTCCTGATTGTTTTCACAACGATGGGAGTCATTGGCATTTCACATTGCCATGTCTCCATTCCCTTACTGACGCTACCATAAAGAAATACATGTTATATGCAAGCATTGAGGGAATTAGGGTTAATACAAGCAGCAAATAATAATGCATGAGGTGCCAAAATATTTGGTGTAACTAGCTAGATATAGAAAAGACACAAAAAAGGCTGATAAACAATCTGAATGCTACAGTTTTGGAAAGATCCAAGGTAAAGTATGGTTTCTGTGCTAGGAACTAAATAATACCTAGAAGTTAGGAAAGTCAACAAAGGGTATGGTTAAGGTAATTCAACTCAAAAATTATTATTTTTTTAAAATATCCAGAGACATTGCAGGCAGTTTATTAGGTCTAGGACATAGGAGTGGTGAGAGATGAAGATAAGAGAATCAGCTATGAGGTAGAAAGAGTTGAGCAACACAGTTTTAAAAGGCTTTGAAAATTATGCTGCTATTTCTAGCATGTTGTTGTTCAGTTGCTCAGTCATGTCCAATTCTTTGCAAACCCATGGACTGCAGCACACTAGGCTTCCCTGTCCTTCACCATCTCCTGGTGTTTGCTCAAACTCATGTCTGTTGAGTTGGTGATGCCATCCAACCACCTCCTCCTCTGTCATCCCCTTCTCCTCCTGCCTTCAATCTTTCCCAGGATCAGGGTCTTTTCCAATGAGTCAGCTTTATGCATCAGGTGGCCAAAGTATTGGAGTATCATTCCATATAGGAGTAAATAAAACAAATGGATACATGCTGGATGCTATGTATTTGTTCTAAAAACAATGAGGGTAAGACTTTTATCTCCATTCTCAATTAATTTTTCACTCTCCAAGAGAACTATTAATATTACTGAACACAGGTTCCTGGGTCTGACACAGAATGAGGTCAAACAATACTGAAACATTGGTGTCTGAGCAGAGAAAGGTTTAATTGCAGGGCCATGTGAGGAGAACTGGGGGCTTATGCTCCCTCAAAACTCCATACTCCAAAGGGTTTCAGCAAAGCATTTTTAAAGGTAAGGTGAGGGAGGGCCAAGGTTGGTTGCAAGCTTCGTGGTGTAGAAATTCTTTGTTCTTACAGCTGTCCAGGTAGGTCAGATCATCAAGTTCCTATAAACCTCCAAGAAGACAAATGTTATTCTCTATTTTGCAAATTTTTCTCTCTGAATGGGCAGTGCTATACCCTTAAAGGTCAGAGCCTTGAGAATGGGCTATCCTATGTATTCCAGGCTATAGGCAACAATCTTCACTCAAAGGAAAAACAATAGAATACAAAGGTGAAAGTAAAAGAAGCAGACTTAATATGCAGTCAGACCTGTTCTTCTCCATTGCATTAAGTTTCACAGAAGTCAGAAAGACAGACCGCAATTAAAATTTTCAAGTAGGCACATTTGCTTTTTATGAACTCTGGTCTTCAAATCTTATTACATCCTTTATTCTGACTTTGGACACTTTCCAACCACTGGGGCTTGAGTTGAGCTGGACATGTTTCTGGGGTTTGAGGAAATAGCCTATTGCTCTGCCTGATTGATGGAGGAAATAAACAGAAGGCAATTTGTTCTTTCCTTGGAGAGCCAGACAGTAGCCACCATAATGTTCAATTTAAGATGAGGGAGATGTCAGGAACAGGACAATGGATGGTGAGGGCCAACAGCTTTCCCAATGGCAGGAGGGAAATTGTAAAAGCACTTACTGCTCATTTGCTGTGAAACCAGAAAAGCCATTTTCCCTTCTGCCATTGATATGCATCTGTCTTTTTGAGTAAGGTCAAATACATGCATTAATGATTATGCCATTTGTGGGTTTTTTTCTGGCTAATGTTTTTATATTTAATGAAGGATATGTCATGATGTTTTTAACCTTGTATCTTACTTAAAGTTGAACTTTGTCCTATCCCACCTTTAGGCTATGTATTTCAGATAATAATGTTTACCAACATTATTAACTGTTAACCATGTGTGAGGCACCTTCTAAACTGCTAAATGAATTAAATCATTTAATTATCACAACAATTCACTGAAACTTAATATAAACAGTTTGCAGAAGAAAACATACACAGTCAGAATGATACCTGCAGCGATTAATTTCCCTAAGGTGGTTATGCCATTATAGGTGTTCTGTCTTAAGAGCTTATGCATTTGACAAAATCTTGTTGCTTTTTAAAAGGTTAGAACCTAAAGTTACCTTTTAGTGTAGCTAGTGGAACAAAAACATTTTAGTGTCTGCAATTTTTAGATGGTTGCAAAATTTGTCGGTAGCAAAGCCAGGAATAGAATTCATGTTTCAGTCCTGAATTGACAGCTCTTTACTTTGCTTGATATTACAAGACCCTTGAGAGTTCCCTGGACAGCAAGGAGACCAAACCAGTCAATCCTAAATTAGGTCCAATACTGTGACCACCTGATGGGAAGAACTGACTCATTGGAAAAAAAAAAACCCTGATGCTGGTAAAGATTGAAGGCAGGAGGAGGAGATGGTTGGATGGCATCACCAACTTGATGGACATGAGTTTGAGCAACCTCTGGGAGTTGGTGATGGACAGGGAAGCCTGGCATGCTGCAGTTAATGGGGTCACAAAGAGTCGGACACAGCTGAGTGACTGAACTGAACTGAACTGAATAAGTGCATGCATTCATGAACACATACACACATACAAGTATTTAATGAATCCATTTATACATGACCTTTACATAGATTGGAAATATATAGTAGGCATGAAACTTGATAATTTTTTCCTTAAGAAAAATAATAAAATTATTTTATTAGTGTATTCACTGAGTATTTCAAAAACGATGAGATAAACATGATATATAAGATCTGGGAAAAGTGGCATTGTAATTATGAGAAATGCAATTTAGAAAATGACAAATCCTTATTTATGGACTATATCAGTAAACAGTATATAAGTACAGGCTCTGTGTACTCACACAAACTCACAGATATGCTTGTACACAAACAAACAAGCAAATTTACGTAAAACCTAGATATATGTATACTCATATATGCATATGCTCATATGATACATATGCATCACATGCATATGTATCTATTTGTATACATTCATTTATTTAATTATTTATATTCCATCTTGTGGTAATGTGTGAACATATGTCTGTGTGTGTTTGTGTATATTTATGCACATGTATGCTTGTGCAAGTTTATGTATATGTGCATTTGTATATATATACATATATATATGTATATATATACACATGTTTAATTGGCAGCAGATTTATTGAGGATTTACATTCTCTTTAGAAACAGTGTTTTTCTACATTTAAGGCATGTGCAGTGAAGCAAGAAAGAGTAAAGGTTTTTGTAATTAGATGGGCATGCATTCACTTCCTGATTCTTTAATTCTGTCACCTTAGAAATGTCATCTAATCAATGTCTGTTTTCTTCATTTGTAAAATGGTGACGTTAATCCCTACACCATTGTGTTGGTTTTCATTGACAACCATGCAAGGAGATACATACCGTAGAAAGAAATAATAGAATGTATATAATATACATGTAACATATATTTAAAATAATTGAAAACTTAGCCCAATCACACCTTTGGGAAAATATATTCATTATTTGTTGATTGTTTATCTTTAGATATTTGCCTCCAGTTTACTCACACATCCACCTTTCAGAAATATGTTTCTTCCTTTTCAGTATATTCTAAATAATTCACGATAGAAAGACTTCCACACCTATAGGTACTTATGTTTGTATGAGACAGAAATAATTTAAAATAAGTGGCAGAACCATAATGATAAAAGTTAATCATAATTTAATGACAGACAAGTATTTCGAGTATCTGAGCTTCATGTATCACCTGAAGATCCAACAGACTATTTCCTCTATTAAATAGAAGTCTACAAATTCTCTTAGATTGATACATGAGGGTGATCAAAAAATTCTATGGAAACAGAAGCATAGGGACCTCTACCCACTTCAGAAACAAGATTATGGAGGCTCACCAAGGGCTTCTAGGAGGAATGACCACTTCGGCTAGCCTCTTTCAAAGCACTACAGACTCTCTTGTCCTGCGCCACTGGTCTGGAAGCTTCTTAGTCTGTGTGAGTGAGAAGGATATATTTGTCATGTGTTGGAACCATTAGAAAGGATATATTGGGTTCTATTTTATTATAATCATTAGTCTATCTTAATTTTCTTTATTTTTATTTCAATTTAATTTATAACTTTATTTATATCCTAAGCTTCATCCTAAATTTGTTAGCATTAAATTACTTTATAAATATAAAAACTTATAAATATTGTTTACCTATATAGTATTTATGGTTTAGTTTTACATGATTTATTATTTATTTATAAGTAAACACTAATTTCAATATTACTATTCAAATACTAAAGGCTTCCCAGGTGGCTCAGTGGTAGAGAAACCGCTTGCAATGCAGGAGACTCAGGAGATGCAGGTTTGATCCCTGGGCCGGGATCAAACCTTGTGGATAAGATGGAGAGTCTGAAACAAGAATTTTGAGGAGTTATCAATTTAATTGGCTTCTCTGGTAGCTCAGACAGTAAAGAATCTTCCTGCAATACTAGAGAGCCAGGGTTTATCCGTGGATCGGGGAGATCCCCTGGAGAAGGGAATGGCTACCCACTCCAATATTCTTGCCTGGAGAATCCCACAGACAGAGAAGCCTGGTGGGCTACAGTCCATGGGGTCACAAAGAGCTGAACATAACTGAGTGATTATCACTAACAGTATGAATGTATAAAATATTGGGAATGAAATAATTGTTAGTCTTTGGAGAATTATTGATTTTTGTAGTGATTTTCTGTGTGATGTTCTGCTTGTGTGTCCCCCTATGTGTAAAGAGACAGCTATAGCAAGACTATGGATACTGAGTTTTCCTAGCAAAGTGAGGCTCATATGAATGTTCACAATATATATTTTTTTATTCTACCAAAGGGATGGCACAGAGAATATCACAGCTATTTAAAAATAATGATTAGAAAATAACAACAACAATAACCATGGTGACCCTATCGACCACAGCACAGTCATGTAACAGGAGCTTTCCACAGAATATTTTCACAATTAGTGTAGGAGACATATTATTATCTCTATTTTGCAGATGATAAATCTGATATTGTTCATAAAGAAAAATTAGAGGTCAAGAGTGGGTTTTTTTTTTAATTTACAAAGAAATGGAGGCACAGAAATACTAAGTGATTTATAGCCAGGCAGAAAGAGCAAGCTGACTCTAAAGAACAAGCATAGCCCTACTGACATGATATAAAATTTTTCTGCAAAATGAGCCCTGGTTATAATGACCTCAAAAGATGTAGTCTCGCTGTATGTATTCCTTGCACAAAATCTCATCATACCTTCTATCTCTTATAATACTTTTCATGTAATATCCACTAAGTGGCTTTTGAATTAAAATGCATAGCAAGGTAAGCTGAGTTTCCATCTGAAGCCGGCTGCAATTTCCCTGCTTTGGGATCTGGTAATAAACATTAGACCTTTCCTTCTAATGTGAGGCTAAGGATGGAGAGTGCTGCAGTGGTGTCTGCAGTTAGTAATGTTAGTTCCGAAGGATTCAACTTTCAGTATAACTCAACAAAATTTTGAATGTACTTTTGAAAAAATTTAAAATGTTGTTGCTCTAAATAGAAGAAACTGACAATTCTTTTGGAGAATATCTGGAAATATAACAATACAATGAAGCTCAATGTTAGTGGCATCTTGGAGACTGTGGCATGGATTCCATTAATTTTAGAAATAAAGAAAATAATACTGAAAGGGAAGGAATAGTTCATTCAAGATAACGGACCTAGCTAATGAAAATGCAACTTTATTCACTCACCAGCTTGTGAATTCATTCATTGAGCATTTATGGAGTATGTTCTGTATATCCATAAAAGCACTATGCCCTAGAGAGACCTAAAAGAAAAGCAACAGGTTAAATGTAATGTAAGAGATATAAACTACAAATTGCCATCTGGCTTAACAGAGGCAAGATTAAGGTACTGAAGACGTTAATACATCTTGATGAATCTTGGTTTCTGGCTGCACGGCCTTAGCTTTGTCCAATGAGCTATTTTGTGGAACATTGCACCTGGATGCAACTCCTCATAATCTTATAATTTTATAAAATAAAACATTAAGAATATGACCTTTACTGAAAATTTGCTATATGCCAGGCACTGTAGTATGTACTTTACATATATTATAAATGTACTGTTATTATAGAATATATCAGTGAAAGAATATATTTAAATCATATTCAATATAAAAAGCATGAGAAAATAAATGCCCATGTAACCAAAATTTTTTTTAAAAAAAACAAAGATCATCATCAATATTGTTAAAATAACTCTGCCCCTCCTTTCTTGCTCACAAGGTTGAACAGACTTAATTTTGATTTACCACAGTAGGTAAGTGTTAGAAATGAGGGTAACGACACCAAGAAAAGACGTACTTCTCATGAATAGAAGGTCTATATCCCTGCCCCCCCAACTTAAATGACCTGTGTTGAAATTTAATCTCCAATGTGATGGTTTTGGAGGTGGGACCTATAGGAAATGATTGGGTCAAGAGGGTGCAGGTCTCATGAAGGGAATTAGTGCACTTTTAAGAAGAGGCCAGCTGGCTTGTTCTCTTTCTGTCACATGAAGGTAAAATAAATATGCCCTCAGCACTTCAAAGGGCTTTCACCAGACCCCCAACCATCCTGATACCATGATCTTGGACTAGCAACATCCAGAACTGTGAAAAATAAATTTCTGCTGTTGCTAAGCCATCCAGTTCATGATATTTTGTTATAACATTCTAAGACAATGCTTTAACAGAAATTTACAGAATTGTTTCTTGTGTATACAATGTAACACCGTGATGGTTCTCTAGCATTTCAGAATTTCCTGTTGTTTCATGAGTGATTCTGACACAATTCTCTAGAGTGGCTTCTCTCTTCTCTGTTGTAACACTTCATTGTTACTTTATCATGCTAAAATTTTGCTCTAATTCCCCATTTGATAAAACAGGTCAAAAATAAACTCATAATCTTGAAAATCTTGGAATTATATCAGAATATATCAAAACAAATCACTGGCTTTTGTCAAATTTATTCTATATAGTATCTATTTCCTCTATTTCACTAAACATTTCTTATTTAGATAAACTCAGTAAGTAATAAATTATTACCTGATGAAAATAAATGTTTACTATATCTCACAGGCACCTCAGGGGTCACTGGCTGATTGAAAGGCACAATCTTTTCATTGATCTCACTCTTATAAATTTTGACAAAGCAAAAGAAATTGGTCTCTCTAAATGACATCAATTATCTGGAAATAACGAAGCCTGACCTGCCGTCTGCTTAGCATGGGCCTGACTGGAATGAATATAAGAGGAATCTCTTTGAACAAAGCTAGTTATGCCAGAGAGAAATTTTCCATTTAAGTTTTATGTTAAGGTCCCAAAGTTCCAAAAGAGAAATCATCAACTACATGGTAGGTGAGAAGTACTTCTTCCTATGACTCGTGATCCTCAGAGATTTCAATGATCTATTCAATCCTCCTCTAATAATTTATTTCACAATTAGCGAAAGAAAGTACAGAATGGAAACTTGACTGTATGAGGATGCATGAAGGTTATATAGTCAAGTTAGAAATGTGTATTAAAATTTTAAAATAATATTTTTGTTGTTGTTACTATTCCTTCACTAGTTTCATTTTGTCTACTTATTCTTTTATAAAACCATTTGTATTTAAGATAAGAATACGCTGTTGGAGCAAGTTGTGAAAGTAGAGAAGAAAACAAAATCATGTAAAGTAAATCACATAACAATTATGCCTGGTGTTATAGATAGATGGTTAGGAGGAGAGAGAAATAATAGACACTAGATAGACTTTGGAAAGAGGAAAGGAAAGGTGATAGTCACTTATCCAATTCAGAATTAAAGAAACACTTAAATGTTTGAACACCGTCTAGATCTTGTTTTAAGATCATAGTCCAATTTATTTGAATCTTTAATGTTTTAGTTAGCATCATATAATTAGCATTATCAATTTAATATTAAGGAATAGAAGCTAATATTGTTTTCAAAGAGCTTGTTATTTTCATTTTGGTTTTTCACCTCTCCCTTTTGCAGTTTTATTGTCTGTATTTTTGCTTAATGATACTGAACATTCATAAAGATTATTTGATTTACATATATTTTAAAATGAAGTATAGTTATTTGTTGTTAATTTCAATGTATAACAGAGTGAGTCAGTTATATATATATATATATATATCCATTTTTTTAGGTTCTTTTCCCATATAGACCATTGCAGAATATTGAGTTAAGTTCCCTGTGCTATACAGTTCAGTTAAGTTGATCAGTTGTGTCGGACTCCTTGAGACCCCATGGACTGCAGCACACCAGACTTCCCTGTCCATCACCAACTCACAGAGCTTGCTCAAACTCATGTCCATTGACTCAGTGATGCCATCCAGCAATCTCCTCCTCTGTCATCCCTTTCTCCTGCCTTCAATCTTTCCCAGCATCAGGGTCTTTTCCAAAGAGTCAGTTCTTTGCATCAGGTGGCCAAAGTATTGGAGTTTCAGCTTCAGCATCAGTCCTTCCAATGAATATTCAGGACTGATTTCCTTTAGGATTGACTAGTTTGATCTCCTTGCAATCCAAGGGACTCTCAAGAGTCTTCTCCAACATCACACAGCTCAAAAGGATCAGTTCTCTGGTGCTCAGCTTTCTTAATGGCCCAACTCTCACATCCATACATGACTACTGGAAAAACCATAGCTTTGACTAGATGGACTTTTGACGGCAAAGTAATGTCCCTACTTTTTAATATGCTGTCTAGGTTGGTCATAACGTCTCTTCCAAGGGGCAAACGTCTTTTAATTTCATGGCTGCAGTCACCATCTGCCAGTGATCTTGGAGCCCAAGAAAATAAAGTCTGTCACTGTTTCCATTCTTTCCCCATATATTTACCATGAAGTGATGGAACTTGATGCCATGATCTTAAGTTTTTTGAATGTTGAGTTTTAAACTAGCTTTTTCACTCTCCTTTTTCAATTTGATCAAGAGGCTCTTTAGTTTCTCTTCAGTTTCTGCCATAAGGGTGGTGTCATCTGTATATCTGAGATTATTGATATTTCTCCCAGCAATCTTAATTCCAGTTTGTGCTTCATCCAGCCCAGCGTTTCACATGATGTACTCTGCATGTAAGCTAAATAAGTGGGGTGACACTATACAGCCTTGACCTACTCCTTTCCCAATTTGGAACCAGTCTGTTGTTCCATGTTTGATTCTAACTGTTTCTTCCTGACCTGCATACACATTTCTCAGGAGGCAGGTCAGATGGTCCGGTATTTCCATCTCTTTAAGAATCTCCCCTATCCTATACAGGATGTTCTTATTAGTTATCTGTTTTATATATGGTAGTGTGATTTGTACTTTAAATTGTACTGTCTTTAGGACCTAAACCCAAAACTAATGTTCTTTTGTGATCTTCAGCTTAGGAAACTTGTGTGAGAGGTATTTCATAGACTCCTCTGCTGACTCTTGTCCTAGGCTATTTGTCTGTGGTATGTGGTACAATTTTCTTTGTTTGCATACATGTGTCAGCAGAGTTTTCATGAACTTACTAGGGAACATAATAAATAATGTAAGCAAGATAATAATACTAAATGGAATTCTCCAAGTTAACCTAATATAAAAGGCATGTTTTTCTTCAGTGACAGGAAATTGTACAGATCATTTTGTCATAGCTATGCTTGTTCTCACATCAAATCCAAAATAAATTATAAACATACAGTATGTGTTAGTGCTATGTTTTCATTGTGAGTTGAGCAAATCATAAAGCACTACTTAAACCTACAATAAATGATCCTGAACTCATATATTCATTGTAAAACTTATGAAGCAATAAACAGAGCCCAATGACCTTACTTAGATCAGACATGTATACTTTTAACACTTTGTAGAAATAATATTTGGGCTTCCTATTTGGCTCAGTAATAAAGAATCCAACTGCCAATGTGGGAGACACAGGAGATGTGGGTTTGATCCCTGGGTCAGGAAGATCCCCTGAAGGATGAAATGGCAACCCACTCCAGTATTCTTGACTGGAAAATCCCATGGACAGAGAAGTCAGTTGGGCTACAGTCCATGGGGTTGCAAAGAGTTGGACACAACCGAGCATGCACATGCATTAAAGTACTAAATAAGTATTAAATATTTACATAAATATATGCATACATATAAATTGCCCTGAGTTCCAGCATTTCAATGAGTAAATATATTCTTAAGTAGCTATTTCAATCCTAAAAGATGATGTTGTTAAAGTGCTACTCTCAGTATGCCAACAAATTTGGAAAACTCAGCAGTGCTACGGGACCAGAAAAGGTTATCATTCCAGTCCCAAAGAGTTGGACTTGACTGAGCACATGTGCATAGACAGAAATAATATTTACATTATCATTTCTCTCATGGCATTTACAGTTGGACCATGTGTCTGGGAATCAAAGATGTAGATATGGAATTCTTTTCCTAGAATTCACAAGTTATATAAATTCTGGTGTGTTATTGACTTCTAAGCTGTGTAATCACTTCAACTGTAAAATAAAGACCAAAATTTTTACTTTGAAAGATAATTTCCAGAATTAGGTATAATTCATATAAAGCATATAACTCAGTTCCTGGCTTAAATTATGGGTGCTATAATTATGATATTTTTAGTAATATTTATGGTCTTCCTAATAAAATGTAATGGTGGTTGGAGAACATAAGTCCTATATCACCAGCAAAAACTGTCCCAAAGTTAGGCAATATATTTACTTGGGTGATTAAGCAGTCTTCCTCAAAGAAATATATCTGCAATAGAGTTTGGAAGATGAATGGAATTCAACATGTAGAAATGTGCAAGAAACTTCTGGTAAACTTACTAATATACTCAAAGGGAAAGTTATAAGAGAGACTTGGACCATCATTTGGGAACACAAGCAATCCACTGTGTCTGAAGATATAATCCATATGTCTGAAGATAGAAAGGAATGATGGAAGTCTTCCACGTATAAGACTATTGGCAGACTAGAAATTATAAGAAAATAATCTTGCTTCAAACTTCTAGAAATAGTAAATAATTTCCCTGGTGGCTCAGACAGTAAAGTGTCTGCCTAAAATGTAGGAAACCCGGGTTCAATCCCTGGGTTGGGAAGATATCCTGGAGAAGGAGATGGCAACCCACTCCAGTACTCTTGCCTGGAAAATTTCATGAATGGAGGAGCCTGGCAGATTACAGTCCATGGGGTCACAAAGAATTGGACACCACTGAGTGACTTCACTTTAAGTGAATAGATGAATTTACAAAAGCAAACTTAATGGAGACCGACAGGAATAGGATGCTGAAAACGGAAAACTCAATCTTAAATTATAGGATGCCTCAGGCATCTACTGGAAACAAGTTTTAACTGAGGTAGCATCAGGAAATAGAGTCTTTGGTCCAATATATGGTTGAGAGTCAGGTTCCTAGACTCATACCTTAATCTGTGTCCCTCAAAATGCCACATACATAGGAAAAGAGTGCTTTAGGATTAATTTCATTCTTTGGAAAATGTGAAAGTGAAAATCATTCAGTCACGTCCGACTCTTTTTGACCCCATGGATTATATAGTCCATGGAATTCCCCAGGCAAAAATACTGGAGTGGGTTACCTGTCCCTTCTCCAGGGAATCTTCCCAACCCAGGGACCAAACCCAGTTCTCCCACACTGGAGACAGATTCTTTACATTCTGAGCCACCAAGGAACAAAAACTCAATGATTTTCTCTTAAGGATTGAATCTGGATTTAAATGAACAATCAAACAAATAAAAAATCTCTTCAAATAAAATGTAATCATCAGACTAACCTTTTTTACTTCAGAATGTGAATCTATATCTGTATCTATATCCATCAATTCAGTTCAGTTCAGTCACTCAGTCGTGTTCAACTCTAAGACCCCACAGACTGCAGCACACAAGGCTTCCCTGTCCATCACCAATTCCCAAAGCCCGCTTAAACTCATGGCCGTCGAGTTGGGGATGCCATCCAACCATCTCCTCTTCTCTTGTCTCCTTCTCCTCCTGCTTTCAATCTTTCCCAGCATCAGGATCTTTTCCAAATAGTCAGTTCTTCGCATCAGGTGACCAAAGTATTGGAGTTTCAGCTTCAGCATCAGTCCTTCCAATGAGTATTCAGCGTTGATTTCCCTTTAGGATTGACTGATTTGATCTCCTTGTAGTCCAAGGAACTCTCAAGAGTCTTCTCCAACACAGTTCAAAAGCACCAATTCTTTGGGGCTCAGCTCTCTTTATGGTCCATCTCCTACATCCATGCATGAAATGGTGTCACCTGCATATCTGAGGTTATTGTTATTTCTCCCAGCAATCTTGATTCCAGCTTGTGCTTCATCTAGCCTGGCATTTCATATGATATACTCTGCATATAAGTTAAATAAACAGGATGAAAATATATAGCCTTGACATACATACTCCTTTCCCAATTTGGAACTGGTCCATTGTTCCATGTCCAGTTTTATCTATTGCTTCTTGACCTGCATACAGATTTCCCAGGAGGCTGGTGAGGTGGTCTGGTATTCCATTTCTTGATGAATTTTCCAGTTTGTTGTGATCCACATAGTTATGATTAGCTATATCCATAATCCTTATGTATACATACATACATGGGCACAAATGTAAGAGGATATATTTTCTTCCTGACATGATTAGTAAAGCTGATTTCTTCCACTGGAGCTAAGCTTGGGCAGATTCACTAGTACTCCCACTTAAAAAATTGGAGTTTCCTAAATTCAGTGTTATTCACCTGTATAAAAAACCCACTGTATACACAGCATTTACTTAGAACTCCCTTCAGTGGGTTTGAGAGAGAAAGGGCAAACATTGGTAACATGAAGTTCATTCCACCTTCCGTGAGTGCCATGAGTAATAACTATCTACCTATTGTGCTACTATCCATGGAATTGTAGCTTCCACGTAACTGTTAATTTACCCGTAGGGTAAAAACCAAACTATCCGCAGTTCTTCACAGTATATATTAGTTGAATTTAGACGAAGTGACCTTTTCTTTCTAAGATTGTGCTTCCTAATTTGCATAATTCATGAGGAATTATATATAAGATTCCATTCAATGCTGAGATTTTAAGGTTTGAGTATTCTAATTATTTTAATATTAATTCTCAGGATGCCAAGATGGCAATTGTCATGCCTATACATATTAATTCCCCAGACACATTAATTCCCCAGACAGTGGTCAATGGTGTAATCTGTTGACCAAGTTAGATGGTGTCACATTTTCAAAATGACAGTTTGTTTTAATTAAGAATTAGGAGAAACGGCAACCCACTCTAATATTCTTGCCTGGAGAATCCCCATGGACAGCCTGGTGGGCTACAGTCCATGGGGTCACAGAGAGTCAGACATGACTAAAGAGTCTTGGTATGCATAGGACACACAGATGTGATGTAATGCTGATACCTTTTTTCTTTCATGGGCTTCCTTTGTGGCTCAGTTGGTAAAGAATCCACCTGCAATGTAGGAGACCTGGGTTTGATCCCTGAGTTGGGAAGATCCCCTGGAGGAGGGCATGGCAACCCACTCCAGTATTCTTGCCTCGAGAATCCCCATGGGCAGAGGAGCCTGGAGCGCTGCAGTCCATAGGGTCACAAAGATATTAATCAGCTCCATGTAAAATCATGTTCAAATAAATGACTCACATTTTTAAGGACTTACTAAGTACCATACAGTTTACTTAGAAAATACTTTTAAACCCACTATAAAAGTTAATGTAAATAAAAGCTTGCAAAGTAGTAATTATCACTGGAAATAAGAGATATGAAAAATTTAAGGTCACATACCTAGTAAATGAGGTTTATCTAATTCAGGTTTCAGGCAAGCATCTTTTTGGTTCCTCAATATTCCCCTCGAAATCCTTATTATTAGATCATTTCTCCAAAATAGTGTCTCTTAATTCATAGGTTTCTGATTGTTTTTCCCTTTTCCCAGAATGTTTACAAAGTAAGACATGCTCTGAAGATCTACAATTAGGGCTTTGCAGTTACAAAGCATTACTTTCTTTTCTGTATACATGAAATAGGGAGGGACTCAGCTAAAATTAAAATGAAACAAAGCAAAACCTCACAAAATACTGCTTAAGAGTAAAGGGACCTGGCTTCTACCAGCTATGTTACTCCTAAAGGATTATTTCTGAGCTTCACTTGAAAAAAGAGTAATTACAAAATAATTACAACTAGCAGTCTCCCACATAGAATCACCAAGAAAAGGTATTAAAGTAACCTAGACATGGAAACATTATTCCACAAGTGATAGTTGAAGACTAATTCCCTGACTGAATTTTCTTTGACACAAGAGATATTCATATGGAGATAAAAATAAAACTTATACAGTTTAAAATCTTGTTAATGGACTTCTCATTAATGCAAATCTTGTTAATGGAAATCTCATTAATCTCAACTGTAAAGAATCTGCCTGCAAAGCAGGAGAAATAGGTTTGATCCCTGGGTTGGGAAGACCCTATGGAGGAGGGCATAGAAACCCACTCCAGTATTCTTGCCTGGAGAATCCCATGGACAGAGGAGCCTGGAGAGTTACAGTCCATAGGGTTGCAAAGATTTAGACATGACTAAAGCAACTGAGCATGCAATCATATGACTACTAGAAAATATAAGCATCTTTGGCCTTAAGATCTATTGTTTTCTAAAAGAATCACTTACTATTAACTTACTATTCTAGAGACTAGGTTTTTAAGATAATTTCATCTCTCTACAAGTAAGGAAGAAAATATACCACAATTGAATCGATCTTTCTTTAAACTTAATATCTCTGATGCATCCACCATTTCACTATAGTCTTTGTAGTAAACAGAGTGACCTAGAGGCGTGGGATAGGGAGGGAGATGGGAGGGAATATATGTATACCTATGGCTGATTCATGCTGAGGTTTGACAGAAAACAGCAAAATTCTGTGAAGCAATTATCATGCAATGAAAAATAAATTAATTTAAAAAACTCATTACCTAGTATTAGTCTTTGATCTGCCATTAGCTAGTATAAGACATTAAACAAGCCATCTACTATCTGTGAGCTTTGTTTTCTTCATCTGCAAAATTGATCACTGATACTAACAGTACTGCATTTATTAAAGTTCCCTGGAAGCCACAAGGCATTAAAAATAAATTTTGTGTTTTAAAAGTGTTTTATAGTAATTGTATATTATATATAATAATTATATTAATAATACATGTAATACATATAAGGCATATGTATTGCTTGTAGAAATGTTATTCTATAAGAGCCTAGAACTTTGTTTCTAGACTCTAGTTTAACATTGCCAGATGACTACAATGAACTGGTTTCCATCTTACATAAAATGCATGATTAGCAAAGACTGTGAACTTAGTTTCATTTCCATGTCACTAAGTGATTTACATTTCTGGTCATTATCCATATTATATTATTTTTTAACTGATTATTTTTTAAGTCATGACCACTCATGGCAACTTAACCTAAGAAATTGCCTGAAACACAGAGATGTTTTTAAAAATTCGGCAGGAATAATGCATAAAGACATTTCTCTTAGCAATGTTTATAATAACAAATGTGTGGAGGCTAAATTGACTGTAATAAATAGAGAAACTCAATAAGTATATACTCTTCACTTGGAATATTGTACATCCAAAATAACATTGGTTACAAAATATTTTTTAATATTACTAAATAATACTGAAAGCATGTCATGTGAAAAAGTGATACAAAGTTATAAAATTTCAAGGACAGTGAAGTTTACCTAGTTTTAGGACTATACATGTTGAATAGACAAATCTGAATTAAAATTTCAATTCTACCAAGTACTAGTTATATTATTAAAAGGACGTTGATATCTCTCCCATTTGCCTGATCAATAAAAAAAAGTAATAATACTTTCTTCACATGGATTTTATGAGGTTACCTAGTTCAATGCTTGCTTTAAAAGCAATTATTCAAATAAAAGTTAATCATTTTCAGTATTACCACTGTTATTATGTTGAGAACCATGGCCCAAAAAAAAAAATCTACCAGAGTAAGAGAAAGAGAGAGTGCTAATTCTTGCTTTTCTACAAAAGTTTTTTTCTTTAGGTATTATCTAAAACCTCTAAGCAAAAAAAAAGTATATAAGCATTATTAAGAAATATAGGATAAATGCCAGGGTAAATAGCTGAAACCATTGAGCACTATTGCTCTTCTGGGACAAGAATTATTGACAGAAAGTGGTGGGTCAGGTTATTGTTCTTATTATAAGCTTTGTAATTCAATCTGTGTCCCATTGTACATCTATCACACTGATAACGATGAAAATTACATTTGAAAAGAGAAATGCATTAGATAGTGAAACGGAACAATCTACTCAGTATCTTAATGCACTAGGACGGTTGTTTAGAGCCTAGAATTGGCAAATTAAAGCAGCTTGATACAAGAATACTGTTGCATTTTCTGAAAACAAAACCAAATTGAATCAACTATGCTTTTATACATGTTTTGTATTATTTAAATTGTTTATGTATATCTAGACAATATCTCGCCCCCACCCCTGCCAACCTCTTTTATCCTCTCCAGTCCCTCCCAGAGTTAATCATCAATGGGGAAGGCAGTGTTCCCCCTGCCAGGCAAGCTTTCAGACCTGTGCAAGTATCATATGTCAGAAACACTGCTTCATATTTTAAAATTTATTGGAATCTTTCTATATTACCTGTTTGAAGCTTATCAATATTGATAAATTAAGATCCAATTCATAAACTAAACCAGAGTATTTACCAATATTGTTGGTAATAATATGAGTGGTAGATATTTCCTTTCTCTACTCTTCTTCACTATCTAAAGTTTTCAGGATGGGCATTAGCCTTTATCTTGTCTTTCTTCATTTGCTATGGAAATCTCTCTGAAGCAACACAGCATTGGTAAGGAAAGTGAAGAAACCAGGAGGTCATGCATTAATTCATGGAACGTCACTTAGAGAAGACAGTCTTAAGCCCAATGTTTTTTATTTAGCTTTGATGACATAATTACCATCTCATGAGCCAAAAGTTGTATTGCAAGACTTTCTGCATGGATGAAAACCATGTCAATATTCAGCCAGCTTTAGTTGAGTTTCTTCACACTGAGGGTTGCACACTTTCAGATTTTCATTAGAAGCCTGGCCAAGTCAGCACCATTCATTAACTGTCTCTTTACTGAATAGGAAAAATGAACGGAGCCCTTTAATCTGACATTAATAAATGGCGACCATTTGGGAAACTATTCAAATGGAAAATGCTGAGGTTCATCATTGAAATTATATTTGATGACTTGGGTTTGTTCTGGCCCATTTAAAGATATAATTTTCACAGGACTTTATCTGTGATGGTGGGTGATAGCAGGTACTCTAGCCAAATCATAGGGTGAGTTTAAGCAGGACTCAATAGGACCAAGAGGCATTTACATAGAAAAAATACTAAAGCTGAAAGTAACCCTGTGGAACATCTAGGGGAAGAACTTCTCAAACTTATAAGAATTAATGTTTTTTTCTTTAAAGAAAATATAATTAAGCACATAGGCAACTAGATTAGCCCTTATTCACCTCATTTTACAGAGGTGAAAGTTAAAGATCAAACAGAAAAACCAAGGAAGTTACTGCAATTCTTCTTTCAGAGTTCAATGATGGAATATTCTTCAAAAGAAATATCAATACTTACCTCCCAAATACTTTGGTAGCCTTTAGAAACACCTTATAAGTAAATAAGTACAGGAAGAAAATAATGTACTACTTTTACTTCATATTTCTGTAATAAAATGGTTTGCAGTGTGTGCAATGAGTACATCATTTAGATCAAGATTAGAGACAGATGATTTACAAATTAGGTGACATGAAGTGAGCTTTGAAAGATGAGTGCATATTGCATCAAAATGTGTTATTGCTTTTTGTTTCTTTTATTTCAACAACTCTGTGACCTTCAATAAGGAAAGAGACTAAGTTTTTCCATATTGGTATACACAGGGCTTGAATGACACCTAGAACAGAGTATGTGAGTACGGCTTGCACATCTCAATTCAAGGTGAATTTGAGTACACACACTGAAAACTCTAAATGTAGTTCAGAAAAAAACTTACATGTTTTGTTTAATAAATTTTCATTTTCTTCCTTCAATAACTGGTAAATAACTGACTGCCAGATGAGTTTTGCCTCTGCTATGGCTATTTTTGATGGGATAATTTTGTTAAGCATCTCTGCATATCACAAATATTATCCATGAAAATAAAAAGCATTCACAGCACTCAAACAGTAGGAAATGTCTACGTAAAGATCCAGAAGATTCAAATTGAACATTAGTAGATTTCCTTGAGAAAACATAAAACAACCAGCCACTCGTTTGCTCATTCATACATTTATCAAATATAAACTAAGGGCCTACTCTATGCCAAGAAAAGTTATGTAAATATCAAAGATGGCCAGTATCCTTTCATGATACTTTTCTCATCTCCCTATAAACAATGTTATTATTCACACACTTCAGACAAGAAGACTGAAGTACATCTCAACTCTTCTATTGTCTTCCAATTTTTTTTCTCCACACACAAGTCAGAACCTTAAGAGGTTGATGCGCTACTGCTACCTCCTTAAATACCAAGAGTAACTGACATGGGCAATGCCCATACCGTTTATGTATACTTAATTTTTTTGCTAACATGGATTCATTTTTTAAAACATGCTCCAACAGGAACTCTTCACGCTACAAACATGAAACTATGTGTCAGAAATTGTGACAATATACTAGATAAACAAAAACAAATGACACAGCTGTTGTTCATAAAAAGTTCAGAGACTGAGGAGGGCAGGTATATAAACATAAAATTTCCAAGAAAAAATTGCTAGATATGCTAACAGAGATAAAAAACTGGTTAAAACGTTGCACAAAAGCAAAGATCATGCTTCCTTAGAATTTGGAGCATCTAGCTTGATTAATAGCTCAAATTCAACGAGCAATCACTGTAGGCAAAGGAAGTATACCTGATGATTGACTCTAACTTCCTGACCATGGTGTTAAAGGATTTCCAGGGTCTGACTTCAACCCACGCTTCAGCCTCATCTTCAGTTCCCCCCTGTCAGACCCCCTGCACTCTAGTCCTAAGAATTACCAGAACTCTTCGGACATCCTTTGACTTCTATCATATTTTATATTTTTGTTCTTCCATTGCCCACTAATGCCTCACATATAAATACCTTGAAGAAAGTACATTCATGTCACCACTCATTTCAAATGGGTCTATATTTAAGTCCCAGATAACTAATTCAGTTAATATAAAATTTTGTTAAACCTAAGAGACCATTAATTAAAGGATAAACTACTATGGTAATGCTATGAACAAAAAATAGTGTGCTTCCAATATTTATGATAATATGCATTCAATTTTAAGAGACATCTGATTTCAGTGATGTTCATATGTGGAAAAGTATCATAGTATTAATAATATGCACTGTTTAAATTATTAACTAAAATGTTTTTGCTCATTAGACAAATGAGGAAACTTTGACAAAAGGGAGTAAAATAATTTCCTGAAGACCAGACAGCCAGTCTAATTTAGGAATAAAATTAAGAGGCCCTGATTGCTGCAATGGTGTAATTTTCAGTTTACCATAATTTAAAATATGAATTATTTATAGTAGAAATAACAAATTGAAAAGTATGTCTCTTCTTTGATACAAGACATGCCAGTTTTAGAGAAGAACTCATTTAATGTACAAAATTCAATCTAAATTAGTTGTATTTTACTTTAAAAATGTGATTTAATATGTTGGAATTTAAGTTTTGTTGTCAATAAAATCTTTTTAAATGAGACATCCTTAAAATGATTATATTCAGTTAATCAATTTTAGCACATAAATATAATACAAATATACTTAATTGCAATAAAATGGAAAATGGAAAATTCAAAAATTTTTATACACAAAATAAACTGTAACTTGTACTTTGACATTTTACCAATGAGGAAACACAGATGCAGAGAAGTTAGGCCGCTGGCCAATTATTCAAATAAAATTTCAAGCTAACATAAAATTTTCTGTATATCTTGAATGTGCCCCCCTACTGGGTTTATATGATCTATCTTTTCCAGTTGTAGTCAATCTATCACTTAGCCAAATTAATTTTGTGAACCATCTTTGATTTGTTCTATCATTTGGATATATTTTGTGGTTCTGAAAATGTTAGAAGAAAATACTCTGTTTTTTAGGCCAACTCAATTTTATGAGTGCATAATTTTACTGGAAATGTTATTTCTCTGATTTAATGAAACAGAAATCCTGCCACAGTCTGTTATTGCTCAGTGGGCAAGACTGGCCTGAGCCAGTTGACAGTCATTTAGCCTTGCAGTAGTGTGTTAGACAACTTATTGAGTGTAATGATTATTTGATGAGACAAGCTATTAAAATGGATTCTGCCAAAGATGAAGAATAGTGGAAAACTCTCATTTATTTTAATTTTTTTTCCTTTTTCCAACTGCTGAGACAAGCCTACCAACACTTTGATCAGCCAGTATGAGAACAGATATAATGGCCTAAGGGCACTGTGAGTGAATGAAAGAGGAAGAAGGGAAAAGTGCCTATTTTGTGCCAGGTATTACTTAAATCAATTTTAGTAGATCATCTGGTTTAAATCTCTTAACTACTTTAAGAGTTTTCCCTGTTGAGTTCACTGATGCTCTGAAAAGCAAAACTGCTTATCCAAGTTCATGTAGGTGATAAACAAGCAATATGGCATCCCATAGCCTGATTTGAGTTCCTATAATTCTTTAGGCTATATAACAATACAGTGATTTTATTGTGGGTATATTATTCTTAACGTTTTCACATATTTAGTATAGTTGGCATAGTGAGAAATTTTATGTATTTACAGATGGGCCTCCCTTGTGGCTCAGCTGGTAAGGAATCTTCCTGCAATGAGGGAGACCTGGATTTGATCCCTGGGTTGGGAAGATCCCTTGGAGAAGGGAAAGGCTACCCACTCCAGTATTCTGGCCTGGGGAATTCCACGGATCATATAGTCTCTGGGGTTGCAAAGAGTCACATACGACTATTGTATTTATAGATAGCTTTCGCAAATATCCTGAAGATTCTAAATACTTTATTAAAGGTTGAGGTTGGGACTAAAGGGAAACAGTGAACTGAGCTGGAATCGTAAAACAGGATACACTGCATTCCGCAGACCAGGGTCATAAAGTTGGAATATTCCCTGAGACCTGAGAAGTGTTTAATGCAAGGTTTTAAACTGATAATTTGAGGTGTCAAATTGCTCATTGGTTTCTGTGCATCCCTGACATACATTGACATCTAAACACATAATCAGATAGTGAGAGTCTGTGCAAGTATTGATGCTTTATGATACAGAGTTGCATAAGCTTTTCTGAGACTTGTCTGAAATCTCTCTATAACAGGATACACTAGTAACACAAACTCTCCATGGAAGGGTGATCACACCAACACACACATGGAGGACTTGTGAAAAACATAATACAATCTTTTCTTATGTCTATGTAGTTCAAAGAAACCAGAAGTTCTACAAATCCCTACTACAATGTAGTAGGAAACGACAATACAGTAAGGGATAAAGATAAACATTGCTCTTCTACGGCAGGTGTTTTACAAAAACATTTTCTTCTTCCTTTTTAATTCTTTTCTAGTTTCTCCAAAATAAGTCTTTTTTTATGTGGGAGTAATATATTAGAGAGACCACAGAGCACTGAACTCATTTGAGGCACTTAAATAAGCTATGTGATATTGAATATTTAGGTTGATCTATCTCATAGTGAAATTTGTATTATTGTGTCTTTTCTTCTTTAAAAAAAAAGTCGACAAATTATAAGTGATTCTCCTGTGTGGGGACTAAGTATTTTGAATTAAGTCATAATTTATGGAAACTTTATCAAAATAGGATAAACGAGGCAAAGAGTTTTCATGCCATAGGTTGAATTAAAGTTAGTCTCAGCAATATATATTAAAGAAAGCTATGATTAACTTTTGGGCTTTTCCAGGAATTACCATCTGAACCATTCCTGGCTCAGATAGTAAAGAGTCCGCCTGCAATGCGGGAGACCTGGGTTTGATCCCTGGGTCTGGAGGATCCCCTGCAGAAGGGAATGTCAACCCACTCCAGTATTCTTGCCTGGAAAATCCCATGGACAGAGGGGCCTGGTGGGCTACAGTTCATGTGGTTGCAAAGAGTTGGACATGACTGAGCAACTAACACACATAATTAACTTTAAGAAATCAAGTGGGAAAACAAAAAATACATCCTCTAAATGTGTGGCTTACAGTTTAATTTGAATTCAAACTGCATCTTTTAAACAGCAATGTCAGGATCATAGGTCACTTTGAAATGTCATAAAAAAAGGTGTTACAAGTTTGTAGTTGAAGGGCCTTAGAGGGACTATTTGAAGTTTGGTACTTTCTTTGTTCAGTGATTCACTTACAGGTTATTCAGACCTTGCTTGGGAAAAAAATGAAAGCAGGAAGGCATTTTGGAAGTGATCATTCTGAAACCTCTGTGAGTGATGAACTAGGTAAGTTATCCTTAAGATGAAAATTGTGTTTGCAGTAGGAGCCAATACCTCTTGTCAAAGCTTATGTGCATACATATTGCCAGATTTTTTTCTTTCTACTTATGCTAGAATCCCAATGCACAGAGTATCCACAGATACTGTATTTAATAATGCATTGTAGGAATTTAACACTTAATAGAAACCTGGAAGGTACTAAGAAGGGAATTCAAACAGATACCTTATGGAGGTTAAAATATTGTTAGAAAAAAATGGAAAAAAAATATGATGATCTAAGATAGAGTAGTATCATATTTT
The DNA here is from genome assembly GCF_033118175.1 of Dama dama. Lineage (NCBI taxonomy): Eukaryota > Metazoa > Chordata > Mammalia > Artiodactyla > Cervidae > Dama > Dama dama. The sequence goes on along the minus strand of NC_083691.1, from coordinate 21,645,608 downwards.
GTTTCATTATTCTTGATTAGGTTATAAATGATTTGTCATCAAAATTCACAAAAGTTTCATATATTACCCAGAGGATTAGATATAGATCACATAATTTTGTGTTCTGCTTATTTTCCTATTGACCACTCTCCTGGGATTGATTTTGGAGATTCCAAATGAGACAACCTTGTTGCTAAAATAATTAGTGTAAAAGAAATGGGTTAGAATTATATTATTATTTATTAAGAAAAATAGTGCTGGATGGAAACCTAAAGACCATCTAGTCATATGTTCACAATTTTCCCCTAATGTCACTACAACAGAAAATAATTACAAGTATTTTCACTTGTAAATATTACAGAAATGTAAAAAAAGGTTATAACACTAATGCAATTGTATATATGACATTTTCATTAAGAGGACATATTTATATAGATAATTCAGCCTATTAATAGAATCTCTAAAATAATTTACTTCAAAATCAGCTCAGCTGTTCTTCAACAGATGAATTGTTAAACAGTAGTGCTTTCATGTCATGGAATACTACTCAGCGATAGTAAGGACTAGACAATTGATACACATAACTTAGGTAAATCTCCAGACAATCATGCTGGGTGAAATAAAAATTTCCAAAAGGCTATAATATGCTATGTCATTTTATTTCTGATGACATTTTAGAAATGAAGAACAAATTTAGTGGTAAGGATTAGGGATGGTTGGGAAAACTGGTGGGATGTGGGTATGATTATTCAAGACCAGCAGCCAAGATTTTTATGGTGTTGGTACTGTCTAGAACCTTTGCTACAATGTTATGTACACAAAACTACCTATAATTAAATCTCACAGAATTTAACACATACATACATACTCATAGATATGAGTACCAGTAAAACTGGATATCTAATCTACACTAACGTAAATTAGTTTACTCTCCTCCCCTATATCATGATGTTTGCTCATATTTGTGTCGAGTCGGTGATGCTGTTTAAACATCTCATTCTCTGCTGCCCTCTTCTCTTTTTGCCCTCAATCTTTCCCAGCATCAGAGCGTTTTCTAATGAGTCGACTCTTTGCATCAGGGGGCCAAATTATTGGAGCTTCAGCATCAGTCCTCCTCTTAATGAATATTCAGGATTGATTTCCTTTGTTATTTTACTGTACTCAAGTTTACAATTACCTCAGTTAAAATATGTGCAATGTTCAGAAGTAAGAGAGTTTTAGTATCCCATATATTTCCACAAAATATAATAAGTACTAAGTTAATGACACTGTAGGGTTCAAAGAATAAAATATTTTGAAATTAAAGCAGAAGGAAGAATAGGAAACCAAATTTAATCAGAGTCTAGTATTTACATAAGAAAAGAAAAATGAAAATAGCTGCTTCATGTTTGAAATCAGTTGTGAGCCATGACTGGGAAAGGTATACTGTCATGTATTCGCAAAGCCAGAGCTGGGAGAACATCAGTCATTGACCAGTGCATCAGGTACAAGGTAAGGTAGATGAATTAAGGAGAGGAGAAAACAATAAAAAGAAAGAGTGTTATGAAGCAAACGTGTTCCTTAGGCAGTGAGTAATCGGAAATATTCTGGAATAATACTGTTTCGCAGTGATGATATCAAAGCCATCTATCACTGTGATTACAATATGCTGAGCTGCTGCATCACAGCTGTCCATGAGCTGCAGTATGTTTGGCCGCCCCACGGCAATATTGCAATTTTAATTAACATTTGGGGAGCAGCAGATCAGTTCAACAGTTCTTCTCGTTTAATTGATAGCCTTTTGAAAATTGGGCTGCTTGTTTTATGCATAGACCGTTGCTTACCACCTGCAGGATTTATTTGGACGGCTAGCTATTAAATCTTATCTGTTATCACCATGAAGCCGAATACACATAATTTTTGTTTTGAAGTGCATTTCAAGGAATGAGTTCACACATTAAAGGAGCTATGTTTTGTAAAGGAATAGAGGAAATTTTTTTCTATTTATTTTGATCCTTCATAGAGAACATTTAGAGGATATACTGATATAATGTTTAGACACAGAATTACACTTTATAGATGTTAATTCTAGTACTTGAGGCAGAGCAATTTTTGAAATATAATTCCATGAATGTTTTCAGACATGCAATAGATACTGTCAGTTGCTTACCTAGCATCACTCTCATCTTCTTCCTTCGTAACAGAATCCCGGAGTTCTTTGGTTACTCATCTCTTCAAGTTTGTGAATCTCATTCAGGAGTTATGGAGCCTATTCACAGCTCCTTTAAATAGACTGAGAAAATCAGAATAATTGTATCTTCCTTTTTGATATTTGAATCAAGAATGGCCACGTGATCTAACACAAGTTGGAATGGTTTATCAAAGTTTCTGTGAAAGTATCCTTCTGTGTTTCCAACACATGAGGTTTCCTTCAACTATCTCAGCTTTTGTGTTGAATTTGAAAATGACATTTTGTTTTTTCAATCTCACACCATCCTGTAATCTAGTGAGGAAGATATTTCATGGACTTAAATGTGGTAATTTCTATTAGATACTATTGATGGATCAAATAAAATGTGGACTAATTATTGATCATTCAATTTAATAATATGAAGATCACCAGGATCTTGATAATGTCAATATCCATGGGATACTGGAAACTGCCAAGAGTCTATCAACAGATGAGTGGATAAATGAAATGTTAGATATATATTAAGTTGAGCATTACTTAGCTATAAAAAGGAATGAATTTCTGATACATGTTGCAACAGGAATAAACCTTTGATATATTATACTGAATGAAATAAACTAAGCACAAAAGAATAAATATTGCATGTTTCCACTTACATGACATACTTAGAATAGGCATATTCATTGCAAGTTTCCCAAGGGTGGCACAGGGTGGGGGAGTGGAAAATGGGAGTTACTGGTTAATAAATATATAGTTTCTGGTTGAGATAATGAAAAAAATTTGGAATAGATAGTTGTGATAGCTGCATAGCATTGTGAACATAAAATGCCACAGAACCACTTAAAAGTGGTTAAAGTGACAAATTTTACGTTATATACATATATATGTATTTTATGGCAATGAAAAAGTAAAACAGATTTTATAGATGATTGATATAGACAGTCCTTTGAGAGAATTTTCTATAAAATAAGTAGAGATATTAAATGCTATTGGACAAGTAAGTGTGGGATAAAATCAGGATGGAAACTAAAAGTATTGTACTTGTCATAATTAGTGACACTTAAGGACAGGAATGCATTTTGAAAAATGTAACAGAGGAGAAATTTTAAAGATAAACTGAAAGAAAAGTGAAAAGAGAAAAAGTATATTCCCAGTAAATGGATTCTCTTTGAAAATTAAGATTGAAAAGAGATATTATTTTAGAAAGGACATATTTGGCTCTTTGGAATTAGTGAAGAGATGGATCTGACTGTATTATATGCACATCAACATAAAGGACTGGAGGTGTCTATTTCACTTGCAATCATTCCATGGACTCTATTGACAAGTGTATTTATGTGGAGTGAGTGTAAGAGTAGGCCTGCAGTTAGACTGAAGATGCTCTGAAAGGTTATTCTCATTAGAAACTTGTCTAGAGATGAAAGAGAAGTTGCTGATGAAGCACTGGCTCAAATCTGTAGTTTAATTCAGATTAATGAATCTGCAAAGTAGTCGCTAATGAAATAGGGTATAAAATAGTAGGAGGGATCACAGTTACTTCATGCTCAATAATCAAGAAACAAACTTTTTTAGATGCAAAATACCAATGAATTTATTCATTTAGTTTAACAAATTAAAACAACAAAGCAAACAAAATTAAGCTCAGGATATGTTTGCTGTGAATTTATTAATTTATTTTAACAAATGAACAAATGTTCATTTTTATATGCAGAATCACCAATGGCTTAATGCATACTTGCAATTTTTTTGCCATCTCATTTTTGTGCTCACTCAAATTACGGTTAGATATGCTTAAATATTTGATTTCCATATAAGGTACAAAAGGCTAAAATAAAGATTAGCATAGGAGAGGGACTCCTAAATCAGCATGTGAACTGAAAGAAGTCCTCCTGGAGTGGATTACAATTGTCTCATTTCTTTAAAGATGAATCTAAATAAACTCTAATATAATAAAAACTCAGTCTTGTCCGGCTCTTTGTGACCCCATGGACTGTAGTCCGCCAGGCTCCTTTGTCCATGAGGATTCTCTAGGCAAGAATACTGGAGTGGATTGTCATTCCTTTCTCCAGAGGATCTTCCTGACCCAGGGATCGAACCTGCATCTCCTGCATTGAAGGTAGATTCTTTGCCATCTGTGCTATAGGGAAGTCCCTATAATAAACACTGAAGAAGAATCTCTCTAGGCAGTTCTTTATCCTTGAGGGAAATTACAAAGATATCATCCAAAGTAGTGAATGCCATATAATATACATACTTTGATACTTTTGCTTGTCATATAATTGAATGGATGAATAAGCAAAAATGTTGCACACACACACACACACTCACACACGCACAATGGAAAAATTCTCAACCATAACAAAGATGAAATTTGCCATTTGCCATAACATGGATGGACCTTGCAAGTATCTTTCAAAGTGAAGTGAGTCAGATGGAAAAAGAAAACTACCACATGATTTCGTTTATATGTGGGATATAAAAGGCAGACGAACAAAATAAATAAATGAACACAGACACCGAGGACAGAGTAGTGGTTACCAGAAAGGAAGGAGCAGGAGGGAAGGCAAAAATGGGTATAAGGGATCAGCTATATGGTGAGGGCTGGAAACTAAATGTTTGGTGGTGTGCATACTGTAGTGTATAGAGAAGTAGAAACATAAGGTTGTAGACATGAAACGGATATATTGCTATAAACCAATCTTGCCTCAATAAAAATAAAATAAAAGGTATTTAGTTGATATACTTCACACAATACTTGCATTATTATTTCTACTTATAATATTACTTCTACTAATATTAAATAAATATCGCGATAGTCAATACTATCTACAATATTATTGTTTATTTAGACACGCAAGTGTGTTTACATATACTGTTTGGGTTAATTGTCATTCAACAGTTAGCAAAAGAGGGACCTAAAAATTGAAGAAAGAGTGTGTTGAGCCCCATACAGTTTGTAGGTGGCATTCTCTCTTCAGTTTTATCTGCATAGCTTGTTCATCAGTCACCATAACTGAAGACCTGCTATGGGCCACACATTATGTTTCATATGCCTTATTTACTCCTTAATAAACTACTTATATTTTTAGGCAATGCTGTTAATGGTAACAGTGAACATTTTTGCAGTGCTTTAAAATCATCTACAGTGCATATTATGCTCACAATCTCATGTAATTTCCTAGAAACTATTTGTCATCACAATTTTGTAAGTAGGAAACTGAAACTCAGGAACATAAAACGATTTGCAAAACACCAGACAGCAGGTGTATAATGGTTAGGAGAAGTAACTAGAAACTCTAAATTGTAGCACCACTCTCACTATACCTCACCAACATTTACTAAGCTTTCTGAGCTCCCTTGCCCAAAGCATTTCACTATTCTTCTGCCTTCCCTGTTTACCTGATTAATGTTTATAGAACTTAGACCGTTTTCAAATTAAGTATCTTTTAAATTATGACACTAGCCAAGTTAATGAGAGCTTGAGGATTGATTGAAGAATTAGTTTGATATTCAAAAAATCCATTCCAAACATATGTGGGTAAAAGCTATTTTTTAATGTTAATTTCCAACTGATAATTTTAGTCAGTCTTGTCACCACCATGGTCACTAAGAGATGCAAATATTTTTAAACAAAAGATGCTATTAATATTAAAAATGTTATTTCAATCAATAAAAACGGATGAAATAGCTGTTTCAACTATACTTGTTCAGTATAATATATATACTGCATATAATATATAGTACAGATATACATAGTATATAATATGTGTGTGTGCTTAGTCACTCAATCATGTCCTACTCTTTGTGACCCCATGGACTGTAGCCCACCAGGCTATTCTCTCCATGGGGATTCTCCAGACAAGAATACTGCAGTGGGTTGCCATGCCCTTCTCCGGGGGATCTTCTCAACCCAGGGATCGAACCCAGGTCTCCCATATTGCAGGCAGATTCTTTAACATCTGAGCCACCACAGAAGCCCATATATGTGTGTATGTGTGTATGTATATACACAGTAGTGGCTGTGTGTACCCTACTGTGGCTCAATAGTAAAGAATCTGCCTAACAATGCAGGAGACTCGGGTTCTATTCCTGGGTCTGGAAGATCCCCTTGAGTAGGAAATGGCAACCCGCTCCAGTATTCTTGCCTGGGAAGTCCCATGGACAGAGGAGTGTGCCAAGCTACAGTCCATGGGGTCACAAAAGAGTCGGACACAATTGAGCGACTACACAACAAGAATAAACAACATATCGATACATATTTTCCCTCACCTGGGGCAGAGAAGTACCTGTTAAGGAAGTTATGCTTGCTTTTGTCATGCTTCTTTTCCTTCGGCAATGACACTGAGTGTTATATTGGCTTTCTGCTTGTATTCACAGAAAGCAGAAAGCTGCCTTGGCAGTGGAGGGTGTTACATCCTCACCATATTTTTGAACATGGAGTGGGAGCCCCCCACCCCATTTCTGTAATCAAGATATCTGAGAGTTGTTGGGCTCAAGGTCTTCTCCTCAATCAGCTGTGGTACACGGCATCCTGAACTCAAATTTTCCCTGCAACAGTAGCAATCAAGGCAAAATAAAACCCAGTTTATTCTCCTTGGCCCAGTTTATCTCCCCATAGCCATGGGGAAGGTTGCTGAATCAATCAAGTCTCCAAATAAGAAGGTAATTGTTTTTTTTATTTCTCTGGAGCAGATGCAATGAGAGCAAGTTTGCTTCTACTGGGACTTCCTACTGCATTGCCAAACAGCAATGGTTATCTTAGAAGACAGAATTAATTACTTGCAAGAACTTCTTGACTTTTTCAGTGGGACTGAAAAGCTGGTCATTAAGATTCACCTGGCTTGTGAGCAACTACTGTGGGCCAGACATACTACTAGATGTTTTCCTGCACCCGTCAGTAATTTAATTGCACTTAAACTCCAGATATATGGGCATGCACCCACATGCACATGCAGATACTGACACAGTAAAGTATGCATCCTCAGTTAGCTGAATAATTGTGTTTTCTAAACTATTCTTCCATCTATAAAGTCACTGAAGACACTGAATTAGTGAATACTGAGCAATTATTCCTAGCAATTATTCCTCACTATGTTAAAGTGAGGAAACAGCTTCAGTGAGTAATGCTATGACCAAGGACACAGAGCTTGCCAGTGGCTCAGGAGTATTTCAAACTTGTATTACCATGCTCCATGCTCTTTCATTATGAACACCTTGTGGTTTGCAAACTTGTATCTAATGCACAGCACACATTCACATATCCACTACAACACATTATTGCCTTTTTAAATGCTTATGACAGTTTCAATATTGTCCTTTTCCTAAGATGGTCTACTGTCTGAAGAAGGAAAGAATACCCTGGACCTCAGCTTAGGGAGATACTGAGTGGATTAAAAGGATGACTGTTGGTCTTTCAAACTTTATATAACCCTTCACTCAAGCATTGTGAAATATTATGTGAAATCTAGATTCCACATTCCTTTTCTTTTTGATATCAGCTCAGAGAAAATGTATATTATATACTACATTTAACCATTGAATTAGTGACTGGGGTATTTTGCTAAGGTGGTGCTAATGGTAAAGAATCCGCCTGCAATGCAGGAGACTCGGGTTCAATCCTGGGTTGGGAAGATCCCCTGGACAGAGGAGCCTGGAAGTCTAAAGTCCATGGAGTCGCAAAGAGTCAGATACGACTTAGCAACACAACTTCTCCTTGTATTACTGCAATTGCACACTAAACATCCGTGTTGACTCCTTTTGATCCCTTAAATGTAAAGAAAGAACAACAGTTAGCAGTACACAAAGAAAGCAAAATTATGTAGGATGCAAAGGTGCAAAGAATCTAGAGAAATTGCAGAATTAAACCCTTAAAATGTTCTGTGAAAAAATTAAAAGATGGCACATTTTAGGGGTTAAAATAAGCATTTTTGCATTTATATTCATAAGTTTGGGTTCAAAATAAATAGTTGGTTTTCATATGTAAAATAAATTAAATATATAGTGGAATAAAACACATCTTACAATAAAAATGGTAAAATAGAAGTAAGCTTAACAGTACAGAGTTAAATAGGATCCTTATTATACAGCAGATAACCAATTATGGTGGCTATTCTCTCTTTTGGTTGCTGCTGTTATTGTCCTGTGAACTGTGGTCTCTATCATTACGTCTTTCTCCATCAGTTTTACCCACAGACAGAACTCCACTGGCAACCTGAGAGCCCTGGTCTTTCGTCTTTGTCTGGTGACTATTCTGGCTCTGCTGTTACTCCATGCCAGCAAGTTGGCCCCGGTTAGCAGCCCAGCATGGAGCACTTGATAGTTCTGAGAAGTCTAATCTAGTGGGAAAAAAATCACAGGCTTTAGAGTTTTTTCTACCCCTGACTCAGTCAGTTACTCTCTGAGTCATCATTAAAGAAGTCTTTTCATTTATCTGACCCTTTCTGAATCCATGTGTCTGCAAAATGGCAGTAAAGCCTTATCTTTACTCTCAGGTGCAGATTAAGGATCACTATGTACTGGGAAGTAAATACTTTGTAAACTGTAGTTAGCTGAATAATTGTGTTTTCTAAACTATTCTTCCATCTATACAGTCACTGAAGACACTGAATTAGTGAATACTGAGCAATTATTCCTAGAAGAAATACAGGATTTGAGGTCTTTTGCAAGCCTCTGATCAACACATACCTTGCTTTATGTGTTTTTCTGTTTATAGTTACTTAATTATAATGCTGATTTATTAACAATGGACTTGTAACCTACAACACTATAACTCACGCCTGAATAAAGCTTACCTAGCACATATATATTGTTCCTGTGAGATGCATCATAGGCTACTCGTGCTCAGGAGCATTAGACAGCATGGCAGCAGTATGCTTTGGGGCCATTTTAAACAGAGAAATCACAATAAAACACTCAAAAACATGAAAAAAGTGATAGCAAATAGATCACTTAAAGGATCCGCATATATAGTATGAAAACTGAAACAACAAGACATATCCTCACCAAGCTTGTAGAAGTACTTCATTTTCTAGAACACAGGACAAATTGCTTCCTTTTGTCCAGCTTCTATGGAAATTTCCATTTCTAGCTGTGAACGTGAAGCATTTCTCAATCTACAAGAATGATTTTGTTCTCAATGTGATGCAGTCTGATGTGACATCAGTGTCTTTGAAAATGATGACACATCATATAACTACCATGCCAATTTCAGCCAAATTATCTCTGTCCTTTCACAACTTCTCTGTAGAAACTCTAATTTAGCTTAAGAAATCAAGTTCCTCTAGCTGAAATATTTTTTATTTTTCTTTTTTGCATTTTTAAAATGGTAGAGTACACTTAGTTTCTGTTTTAAATACATGTGCTAGAGTGAGACATTTCATTTTGCTTTAAATCAAAAATGACTAACATTTGAATTCTGAAATAGTATAGAGGAATAGATCAGCCAGGCAATGTACCATGAGAGAATAATGGGCTGAGAAAAATTTAAATGTAAACTACTCACTTATCCAAAGGCAAGAGTTTTGAGATGCTTATAAGAGGTCCAGTGATCAGGAAATGAATGCTTCACAATTTGGGGAGATCAAGGGTTACTGTGAGGAGTGGCATGATTTTCTGTGGATCCCAATTGCTTTTGTGTGAATACTAATAACTTCCTAATTATGACTATAAAACTAGTGATGTGATCTCCTACCCAGTTCGCTCATCCATCTCCTTAATCTCATCCATCGTTAGACTCCCACACAAAGTCTGTCAATCATAAGGTAATTATTAAGTATCCAGAATATATTCATTATCTTTTCTTGTGCCTCTGGGAATCTTCATATTCTGTTTCCTTTTTCTAATTTTTGTGTTTGAAAATTCTATCCTGATCTCAATTTTTTCTAAATTTAAGATTTCCTCCAATCTGAATCACTACTGTTTATTTTTATGACATCCTTCAACATTTAGCCCAAATGCCACAGAAGCCCTCACTGGTTGGCTTAGACCTTAAAAAGTTAATCGTTTTACCTTATGGTTCATAGAACCAGATGCTTTTATCTTTTACTGTAGTTTCTAAATACTTTTGTTCTTCTTCTTCCTCTTGTCGTCTAAGCAGAAAAAAAGTGAAAGCATTAGTTGCTCAGTCATGTCCGATTCTTTGCAACCCCATGGACTGTAGCCCACCAGGCTCCTCTTTCCATTGGATTCTCCAGGCAAGAATACTGGAGTGGGTAGCATTCCCTTCTCCAGGGGATCTTCCCAACCCAGGGATCAAACCCACATCTCATGAGTTGCAGGCTGATTCTTTACCATCTGAGTCACCAGGGAGCCCCAGAACTCCCTTGAAATAAGGGAGAAGTCTATGACACTTATGTAGATGTTTATTTTTGTTGCTCTTAAATTCATTCATTCAACAGCTATTCTCTGAGAGATTTCTAGATACAGGAATTATTTTAGATGCTAAAAGGCATGGTAGTGAACAAAACCAACAAATCCCTTGGCTTTACAGATTTCACATTTAAGTTGTTGCAAATATGTACATACTAAGGCAAATCAGTACTAACACAAATTGGGGAATTCTAAAAAGAAGGTGCTAAAGGGACCAAAAGGTTGGGGTGCCACTTGACCTGAAGAAAGTTCTGTAAAGAACCAACAACTAGGACAATGACTAAGATTTTCTATTTTTCTTTACTCTTCTTTTTCAAAGAGTCTGATTTATTTTTTCTACATTCTCTCTCTCTCTGGAGACTGTGGGAGCCCTACACACAGCTACCTACATGGTACAAAAATGTACTGTCTATTCCGGGAGAATGATCTCTGATTGCACTAGTATGGTCAACATTGATTATGGTTTGTCAGCTGTGAATGGGGCTGGTGGTATGACTAAATTATAAAGGCTAGTATAAAATGCCTGCCACTACTACAATCTCATGAACAGGAGAAGATTTTAAGAAGTGATAAAACTTTGGAGCTCAGATCTCTTGGTTGAGCTCAGAATGTCCTTATGGGTATAGATTTTTAAGTATAAGTTTTATGTCTCTTCTGACTTTCTCTGTACCTGATAATCAGGGAAAAACTATATTTTCTTGGGATATTAACTCTTGTATGTTCCTACTTAGCTACTCATTTGTTTTTTAAATTAAAGATAACATAGGTGAATATTTGCTTCTAATTAGGGGAAGCTTTTGTAACATTAAAAGCAATAAAGGAAGTAGCAATCTGATGAGGCGGTTTAACTACTACCATAAAGTATTCTGAACATGTCTATTTGAACAATATAATAACAAAATAAAAGGTTAAAGATGTGTCCATATAACTTAGGAAATATCATCTGGCCTCTTAAAGCTTTCATTTATTTTTCTATAAAACATTCATTATGCAATACGTATTTTTTTGACACTTTCTATGTGAAGTTAGTTGTTCAGGAGCTGATAAAAAAAAAAAAAAAAATCTTCCTGTTTCCCTGACAGCATTCTATGATGATTAGAAAAATTAAAACAAAACTTTTTATACAGTACCTAAAAATGAAATTGATTACTATTAAGCAAGACAATGCTTTTTAAAAGACTGTTACAAATTCTAAGGCAGTGGTTACGTTTACAATGTCTTTGTTGGACTTTCTGGGAGATTGCAGAAAAATTTGAGACAGTATGACCTAGACATTTGCGGCATCTAAAAGAATTCAGTTCAGTTCAGTCACTCAGTCGTGTCCAACTCTTTGCGACCCCATGAATCACAGCACGCCAGGCCTCCCTGTCCATCACCAACTCCCGGAGTTTACTCAAACTCATGCCCATAGAGTAGGTGATGCCATCCAGCCATCTCATCCTCTGTCGTCCCCTTCTCCTCCTGCCCCCAATCCCTCCCAGCATCAGGGTCTTCTCCAGTGAGTCAACTCTTCTCATGAGGTCGCCAAAGTACTGGAGTTTCAGCTTCAACATCAGTCCTTCCAATGAACACCCAGGACTGATCTCCTTTAGGATGGACTGGTTGGATCTCCTTGCAGTCCAAGGAACTCTCACGAGTCTTCTCCAACACCACAGTTCAAAAGCATCAATTTTTCGGTGCTCAGCTTTCTTCACAGTCCAACTCTCACATCCATACATGACCACTGGAAAAACCATAGCCTTGACCAGACAGACCTTTGTTGGCAAAGTAATGTCTTTGTTTTTTAATATACTATCTAGGTTGGTCATAACTTTCCTTCCAAGGAGTAAGCGTCTTTTAATTTCATGGCTGCAGTCACCATCCGCAGTAAAAGAATTAGATAGAAGCAATTTTTCCTGCTGCATTTGTCTGGAGCATGGTGATTTTTATTAGGTGTATCATGAACCATATTTTGTATCTACAAGGCTCACTGGTGGTCAGCGCCTAGAGGTCATCATTAGTACTTCCCTAGGGAAAACCTGAGGAACAGCAGGCAAAGCTTTGTGACTCTGCCCACCCACAGTAAAAGATAGCAGCAACCCACTAGGTGTCCATCACAAATATGAAGTCACTGCATTAGTATTCTTTCTTACCCACTGAGTTCATTCTTTCTACAAATAACCATTATTCTGACTTTGTAGTTCTTGATCCCAACAAATAACATCTGGATATTTGTGCTCAGTTGCTCAGTCGTGTCTGACTCTTTGCAACCCCATGGACTGTAGTCCACCAGGCTCCTCTGTTCATGGGATTTTCCAAGCAAGAAGACTGGTGTGGGCTGCCATTTCCTTTTCAAGGAGATCTTCCTGACCCAGGGATAGAACCCACATCTCCTGCATTGGCAGCAGATTCTCTACCACTGAGCCACCTGGGAACCCTCCTCTAGGTTACTTGCTTTCAATGCTGCTACCAGAAAAGCTGCAAGTCATTTCTCATCTCCTTGCTTCTGGCATTGTTCCCTGTTGTTGAATAATTTAAGAACAACATCTAATTGAGAAGGATTCATTTCAAATATACCATTTAATTTCAATAATTTTTAAATCTCTGGGATGCTTTGCCTGGGCTGAAACATATTCCACATAGCACTCCTGAGGGTATTTTTCATTCAAAAATCTAATATTTTAATCAAATAAAATTAAACAGTTGGATTAAGTATCAGAACTTGATGTCCCAAACTGGGAAACCTATGAAACTGCTTTAAATCTGGATATCAGGGCTAATGTCTTAGAACATATTTCAGATGATAGAATGCAAGCAAGTTAATAATACAAACTAAGCAAAAATGCTCTTCCCATTAAGAAGCCATCCCCCCATTTTTGCCTTAAATCTCAACTATCCTATTTCTTATTTCACAGTGATTGATCACTACTTATTCTTTTAGACTCAAGCCAAAGGTCATACCCCATAGCAGCTCCCAACTTCTAAGATCTAATGCCTAATAATCTGAGGTGAAGTTGATAAAATAATAAGAGAAATAAAGAGTACAATAAATGTAACATGATTGAATCATCCCAGAACCAACCCCGTCCAGCCTCAGGCCCCAATCTGTGGAAAAATTGTCTTTCTTGGTAGCTTGGGGTCGCTACTTAAACCCTGTAAACCTTTACACCTTAAACCCTTTATGCCTCTGTTTATTTAGCTATAAAAGAACAGGCAGTTCCAGAAATTTATTGTATAAATATACCTAATGGACATGGAACAGAACATTTCTAATGTGCTCAATAAAATATTAGCTACTATTTGGGTTATTTAAGCAGGTATTGTGTTGGCCAAAAAGTGTGTTCAGGTTTTTCAGATGATCTTACAGAAAAAAACCCAAGCAAACTTCTTGGTCAACTCAATATGTGTAGCTGTGACGGTGGGGAAAATGTCCTGGGATATTTTACAGCCAAACTAACAAGAGCAGAAGCCTTTGAAACCAGGAGAAAAAAAAAAAAAAGGATCTATTGCATGAATTTCTGTATTCTTTCAGGAGGAGCCAAGAGTTCATTTAAAGCTCAAATTCAGTGAGGATAGAAATTATATTTTGCTGTTACAGTTCACCATTTTGTCACCCCCCCCCCACCAGAACGATGTCTTATCCATCAGTTCAATTCAGTTCAGTTGCTCAGTTGTGTCCAACTCTTTGTGACCCCATGGACTGCAGCACACCAGGCTTCCCTGTCCATCACCAGCTCCTGGAGTTTACTCAAACCTATGTCCTTCGAGTCGGTGATGCCATCCAACCATCTCATCCTCTGTCTTACCCTTGTCCTCCTGCCTTGATTCTTTCCCAGCATCAGGATCTTTTCCAGTGAGTCAGTTCTTCCCATCAGGTGGCCAAATTATTGGAACTTCAGCTTCAGCATCAGTCCTTCCAATGAATATTAAGGGTTGATTTCCTTTAGTATTGACTGGTTTGACTCCTTGCAGTCCAAGGGACTCTCAAGAGTCTACTCCAGAACCACAGTTCAAAAGCATCAGTTCTCTGGTGCTCTGCTTTCTTTATGGTCCAACTCACATCCATACATGACTACTGGAAAAACCACAGCTTTGACTAGATGGACCTTTGTCAGCAAAGTAATGTCTCTGGTTTTCAATATGCTGTCTAGGTTAGTCATAGCTTTTCTTTCAAAGGGAAAGCTTTTCATTTCATTAAAGTCTTTTAATTTCATTGCTGCAGTCACCATCTGCAGTGATCTTAGAGCCCAAGAAAGTAAAGTCTCTCACTGTTTCCATTCTTTCCCCATCTAATCGCCATGAAGTGATGGGACTGAATGCCATGATCTTTATTTTTTGAATGTTGAGTTTTAAACCATCTTTTTCACTCTCCTCTTTCACTTTCATCAAGAGGCTCTTTTGTTCCTCTTTGGTCTTTGCCATAAGGGTGGTGTCATCTGCATGTCTGATGTTATTGATATTTCTCCTGGAAATCTTGATTCCAGCTTGTGCTTCATCCAGCCTGGCATTTCACAAGATGTACTCTGCATATAAGTTAAATAAGCAGGGTGACAATACACAGCCTTGAATACTTCTTTCCCGATTTGGAACCAGTGGGATTTCCTATGTCTGGTTCTAATAGTTGTTTCTTGACCTGCATACAGATTTCTCAGGAAGCAGGTCAGGTGGTCTGGTAGTCCCATCTCTTTAAGAATTTTCCACAATTTGCTGTGATCCACACAGTCAAATGCTTTAGTGTACTCAATGAAGCAGAAGTATGTGTTTTTCTGGAACTCTGTTGCTTTTTCTATGATCCTAAAGATGTTGGCGATTAGATCTCTTATTCCTCTGCCTTTTCCAATCCAGTGTGAACATCTGGAACATCTGAAAGTTCTCAGTTCACGTACTGGTGAAGTCTAGCTTGGAGAATTTTGAGCATTACTTTGCTAGTGTGTGAGATGAGTGAAACTGTGAGGTAGTTTGAATATTCTTTGGCATTGCCTTTTTTGGGGGATTGGAATGAAAACTGACATTTTCCAGTCCTGCGTGACTGCTGAGTTTTCAAAATTTGTTGGCATAATTGAGTGCAGCACTTTCACAGCATTATGTTTTAGGATTTGAAATAGCTCAACTGGAATTTCATCACCTCTGCTCGCTTTGTTCATTGTGATGCTTCCTAAGGCCCACTTGACTTTGCGCTCCAGAAGTCTGGCTCTAGGTTAGTGATCACACCTTTGTGGTTATCTGGGTCATGAAGAACTTTTTTGTATAGTTCTTCTGTGTATTCTTGCTGCATCTTCTTAATATCTTCTACTTCTGTTATGTCCATACCATTTCTGTCCTTTATTGTGCCAATCTTTGTGCGAATCGTTACCTTGGTACCTCTAATTTTCTTGAAGAGATCTCTAGTCTTTCCCATTTTATTCGTTTTCCTTGATATCTTTGCATAGAGATAGGCTTTGAATATCAGACTGAATGGACCTGTCTAAAATCCAGAATACTGCATGCAGCAGTTTATTAGTCCTATTTTGTGAAACACTTGAGGTTCCTCAAATCAAACCAGATAAACCATAATCTAACCCACTGAGAGGCATGAGGATACACTTTTCCACTGTGTGCCTGTGGGGTTGGGTGTGTCATTCAAGTTTACTTGGTCTCAGGTTCTACCTTTATTAAATGAGGAATCTGGGAGATCTGTTAAGTTCTATTATGTTGTTTTTTAAGATAAACTGTAATAACATAATCATGATTATGTAAGCTCCAGCTCAGATTCTATCTTTGCATCTTATTCTCTGCATGGTCTGCCCTTCATGTTTGCTAGTAACATAATTAAACATTATAATATAAGCAGAAACTGAATCACAGTTGATTTCTTAACCTTAACAATAGTAAGGCACTGCCCTACATGAGCTAAATAGGTACCAGATGTCATATATAATCCTGAGTGGAAGAGTGAGCTGTTTTGTTGAGCTATATCATAGCTTCTCTGATCAACACTCTTCTTTTTTAAATGGAATTATCTTGTTTCTCACATTGGCATTTTACAGGTAGACTGTCACTTTGGTGTCACATAGAGCATTATATCAACATTAATAAATCATTTGTCTTAGGGAATAATATCAGTATCAAGGTGTATGGTAAGAAAATATAAATCTATCTTCCAGTAGGCTTAGAATTAAAAAAAGAATAATGATTCTGTAAGATTGTAGCCTAAGAAAAATGAGACTGGATATTTAGGCAGTGTTGATTAGAAAGTAGAAAACAATCATTTGCCACATCTACTGATTTATGGTACCTTCTGAGTGCATACATTGGGGTTGTTTGCTCCAGAAGGGAATTGTAGACAAATTCATAATTCATAATATTTAGAAATATTCATATGATGAAGTAGCTAGTAGTAACAGGGCAGCAGGAGAACAGATATTCCAAGGCTTTATCTGCTGTTTGCAGGACGCTGATGGTACCTTTTAATATCATTAGTAATTTTAATGCTTATCTATAAATCTCTTATTCACAAAAATAGCTGTATGAGACACAATAGGTAAAATAAAAAGAATTTGAAAAAAAAAAGATTTGAAAGGATCTCTTTTACTCTCTGGCAATGGAATTAATTTCCCTAATTCCACAAATTTCACCTTTTACATCAGTAAAATGTATCTAGTAGTATGGTTACATTATAATCCAGTATGTTGTTGCTCAATTGTTCAGTCATATCCAACTCTTTGTGACCCCATGGACTGCAGCACACCAGGCTTCCCTGTCCTTCACTCTCTCCTGGAGTTTGCTCAAACTCATGTTCATTGAATCGATGATGCCACCCAACCATCTCATCCTCTGTTGACCCCTGCTCCTCCTACCCTCAATCACTCCCAGCATCAGGCTCTTTTCTAATGAGTCAGCTCTTTGAATCAGGTGCCTAAAGTATTGGAGCTTCAGCTTCATCATCAGTCCTTCTGGTGGATATTCAGGACTGATTTCCTTTAGGATTGACTCATTTGATCTCCTTGCTGCCTAAGGGTCTATCAAGTGTTGTTTCCAACACTACAGTTTGAAAGCATCAGTTCTTCTGCACTTAGCCTTCTTTATGGTCCATCTCTCACATTCACACATGAGTACTGGAAAAACCATAGCTTTGACTAGATGGACTTTTGTTGGCAAAGTAATGTCTCTGCTTTTTAATATGCTATTTAGGTCTATCAAAGCTTTTCTTCCAAGGGGCAAGTGTCTTTTAATTTCATGGCTGCAGTCACCATCTGCAGTGATTTGGGGTCCCAGGAAAATAAAGTCTGTCACTGTTTCCATTGTTTCCCCATCTATTCGCCATGAAGTAGCTTGGACTTCCAAAGTCATGGACTGGACACCAGGATATTAGTTTTTTGAATGTTTAGTTGTAAGGCAGCTTTTTCACTCTCCTCTTTCACCTTCATCAAGAGGCTCTTTAGTCCTCTTTGCTTTCTGCCATAAGGGTGGTATCATCAGCGTATCTGAGGTTATTGATATTTCTTCTGGCAATCTTGATTCCAGTTAGTGCTTCATCTAGTCCAGCATTTTGCATGATGTACTCTGCATATAAGTTAAATAAGCAGGGGACAATATACAGCCTTGGTGTACTCCTTTTTCAGTTTGGAACCAGTGCATTATATCATATTTGGTTCTATCTGTTGCTACTTGCCCTGCAAATAAGGTGGTCTGATATTCCCATTTCTTGAAGAATTTTCCACAGTTTGTTGTGATCCACACAGTCAAAGGATTCAGCATAGCCAACTAAGCAGAGGTAGATGTTTCTGGAATTCCCTTGCTTTATCTATCATCCAACTGATGTTGGCAATTTTATCTCTGGCAGTGAAATAGATCTTCATGAGCTTTTTTTCACATCAGGAATGTCTTTATCATATGTCTATGATGAAGGAGTAACTCAGTGTTAATTATTTAATGGTGTATGTGTGTGCTTAGTCGCTTAGTCATGTCTGACTCTTTGCAACCCTATGGTCTGTAGCCCGTCAGGCTCTTCTGTCCATGGGGATTCTCAAGGCAAGAATACTGGAGTGGGTTGCCATGCCCTTCTCCAGGGGAATCTTCCCAACCCAGGGATCAAACCTAGGTCT
This sequence comes from Dama dama, assembly GCF_033118175.1. Classification (NCBI taxonomy): domain Eukaryota; kingdom Metazoa; phylum Chordata; class Mammalia; order Artiodactyla; family Cervidae; genus Dama; species Dama dama. Next base: position 21,627,029 of record NC_083691.1, on the reverse strand, counting down.
TCCGCATTGCAGGCAGATTCTTTACTGTCTGAGCCACCAGGGAAGCCAATTATTTAATAAATACTCTAAAATATGTTAAAGTGTCCCTACCATTTTTAGGGAAACTGACTCATTGTGAAGATGATTATATCCTAATATGGATTGAAAAAGCGTGTACTTTTTGAGGAACAAAATATAGTTGGGAGATGAGAAGTCACAAATCAACAATAATTGAGAGAATAGTGCATGAGAGGCTAACATTGAAAAAGTGCTAATTAAAGAGCACAACATTCAATTTGTGCTAATAAATCACAAATTAAGCCATATTTCCTAATACTTTAGTAGTAAACTGATACTCTATGAAATAAAGTCATATCTTATTAATAAGACATTTTCATTAAATCTGAAAAATATATGCATGTAGTAGGAATGAATCATTTGACAGATTATATTTTGGATATTTCCAAAGGAAAGCACTTGATCCCCAAACCAATTACCATAGACAAACAAGTTTGAATTAAAATTTAGAGTCTGATAATTTATAAATGTGCTTTTCAAAAATAATCTGGAAGAATTAAAATTAGAATATATTTTATATGTGTCAGTGTAAATACATAAGCAAAATTTTACCTCAGTAATGTGTCAGTTCATTGAACTTTCTGTGATCTAAACAATTTTTCTGCCTTTTCTCAGGTTATTATAAATCATAGGGACTTGTTTACTGATACCGGATTTTGTCAAGTTAAGTAGTATACATGTACATATGTACACAGGCTTCCCTGATGACTCAGATGGGAGCAAATCTGTCTGCAAAGCTGGAGGTCCTGGTTTAATTTCTGGGACAGGAAGATTCTCTGGAGAAGGGAATGGCTCTACCCACTCCAGTATTTTTGCCTGGAGAATTCCATGAAAAAGGAGCCTGGCAGGCTGCAGACCATGGTGTTGCAGAGTCAGATGCTCAGAATGAGCAACTAACATTTTCATTTTTTTCATGTGTATATATACACTTGCATACACTCTTTCACAAAATTATCTTTAAGAAATTATAAGTCCCTTTTACTTATGGTCAATGAGAATACTTCCATTTTCCTATATTAGGGAGCCGTTATATTGGGGAGGTGATATACTGAATGAAAATGATATCTTGATGAAAGTGAAAGAAGAGAGTGAAAAAGTTGGCTTAAAGCTCAACATTCAGAAAACTAGGATCATGGCATCCAGTCCCATCTCTTCATGGCAAATAGATGGGGAAACAGTGGCTGACTTTATTTTTTTGGGCTCCAAAATCACTGCAGATGGTGATTTCAGATATGAAATTAAAAGACGCTTACTCCTTGTAAGAAAAGTTATGACCAACCTAGAGAGCATATTAAAAAGCAGAGACATTACTTTGCCAACAAAGGTCTGTCTAGTCAAGGCTCTACTTTTCCAGTAGTCATGTATGGATGTGAGAGTTGGACAATAAAGAAAGCTGAGGGGTGAAGAATTGATGTTTTTGAACTGTGGCATTGGAGAAGGCTTTTGAGAGTCCCTTGGACTACAGGGAGATCCAACCAGTCCATCCTTAAGGAAATTAGTCCTGGGTGTTCATTGGAAGGACTGATGCTGAAGCTGAAACTCCAATACTTTGGCCACCTGATGCAAAGAGCTGACTCATTTGAAAAGACCCTGATGTTGGGAAAGATTGAAGGCAGGAGGAGAAGGGGACAACAGAGGATGAGATGGATAGATGGCATCACTGACTCAATGGACATGGGTTTAGATGGACTCTGGGAGTTGGTGATGGACAGAGAGGCCTGGTGTGCTGTGGTTCATGGGGTCGCAAAGAGTAGGACATGACTGAGTGACTGAACTGATGCTGATACTGATATACAGAAAGTGTTAGTTACTCCGTTAATTGGGTTTTATCCAAATTGCCTTTATAAATCTACATACAGTAGACTTTTGCAATCATGCTTATGTGGAAATTTGTAGCTCATGAAGGAGGCGAGAAACATTTACACTGAACTAGAATGATCCACTGGACCTTTGCTTTCCAGAACCCTGCTGTGCCTAGGACACTGTCATGAAATTAGTTTCTGTCAATACGTTTTTTCTTATAGCATTGGTGATGGTGATGAGGACTGATCACTTTTCAGTCATAAAATACCTAACATCTCATAGTCTGAATGATAAATCTACCTGCTTTTGCAAGGCTGACAAACAATATAAAAAGAGCCATATACAGCAATAGAAGTAATAAACCTGAGATATGGTAAATTTACTGCAACAAGTTCTTAAATTTCTGTCTGAAGAATAATAAAATGTACAAAGAAAGAAAATAGTAGATGTACAAAAGATGCCCTTAACAGTCTTGCTGCTTCAAACTCAGCTCCTTTTGAGTAGTAAATGACAATAAATGACCTCCTCTTTGAAAATAAGAATTCGTTAACTGAATCTCATTACTTACAAGTGTGCAGACCAGTTAATCATTTTAACTCTTTTGGTGTTTTTCAATGTACCTGGTATAATGTTTAGTGTTTTCTTACCTAAAAAAAAAAAAAAAAAAAAAAAATTGACTTCTAAGTAAATAAATAAGTAAATTGACTTCTAAATAAACTTCTTTTAATATGCAAATCATTGTTTTCTTCAGAATTTGACTTCTCACAGGAACCATCTACATTGATTATCCTTCATCTTACTAAACTCCCATTCATTTTTCAAATAATTGCAATTTGATATCCACATTCACTATTTCCTCAGCATTGGCAGCAACTCACTTATTCATTTCACCTGACAATTCTTTTTGCAACATTTAAAGATCCTTTTTTTTTTTTTTTAATTGTCACAGTCAAATCTTTTCTTTTTACAACTCGCAGAACACTAGTTTTGTAGACCAAGGAACTTGCTCAAGCATGAACTTGATCATTTATTCGATGTATCATTGGAGGTAAAAGTCTCTATTAAGTTGCTTATGAGGCATTTATTCTACATAATCCAGAAACAGTTTTAATTAACTTGCTGCTGCTGCTGCTAAGTTGCTTCAGTTGTGCCCGACTCTGTGCGACCCTAGAGATGGCAGCCCACCAGGCTCCCCGTCCCTGGGATTCTCCAGGCAAGAACACTGGAGTGGGTTGCCATTTCCTTCTCCAGTACATGAAAGGGAAAAGTGAAAGTGAAGTTGTTCACTTGTGTCCGACTCTTAGCGACCCCATGGATGGCAGCCTACCAGGCTCCTCTGTTCATGGGATTTTCCAGGCAAGAGTACTGGAGTGGGTAGCCATTGCCTTCTCCAAATTAATTTCCCCTTTAAACAAATTTGTTAATATCTGTTTCATACGATTATACATGATTATAAATATTTCATTTTCCTTTATTGTAACTTTAATACATTACTTTACATACATTTTATATATATAACTTATCTTTATACTCTCATAAGCATATTATATATAAGAAACTCTTTGTGAGAGCTTTTCACAATTTAACATTTTTATGCTAAGCTACATGCATTAAAGTTTATTTCCTATTTCAACAACTAAAGACAGATAGCTTCTAACTGAAGCTCCTACTGCCCCGATATTAATATTGAGTTGTTTTAAGTATCAGTTCAGTTCATTTCAGTCGCTCAGTCATGTCCAACTCTTTGCGACCCCATGAACCACAGCACGTCAGGCCTCTCTATCCATCACCAACTCTTGGAGTCTATCCAATCTCATGTCCATTGAGTGGGTGATGCCATCCAACCATCTCATCCTCTGCCGTCCCCTTCTCCTCCTGCCTTCAATCTTTCCCAGCATCAGGGTCTTTTCAAATGAGTCAGCACTTCACATCAGGTGGCCAAAGTATAAGAGTTTCAGCTTCAGCATCAGTCCTTCCAATGAACACCCAGGACTGATCTTCTTTAGAATGGACTGGTTGGATCTCCTTGCAGTCCAAGGGACTCTCAAGAGTATTCTCCAACACCACAATTCAAAAGCATCAATTCTTCAGCACTCAGCCTTATTTGTAGTCCAACTCTCACATAAATACATTACTAGTGGAAAAACCATAGCCCTGACTAGATGGACCTTTGTTGGCAGAGTAATGTCTCTGCTTTTTAATATGCTCTCTAGGTTGGTCATAACTTTTCTTCCAAGGAGTAAGTGTCTTTTAATTTCATGGCTGCAATCACCATCTGCAGTGATTTTGGAGCCCCCCAAAAAAATAGTCTGTCACTGTTTCCACTGTTTCCCCATTTTTTTTTTTGCCGTGAAGTGATGGGACCAGATGCCATGATCTTAGTTTTCTGAACGTTGAGTTTTAAGGCAACTTTTTCACTCTCCTCTTTCACTTTCATCAAGAGGCTTTTTAGTTCCTCTTCACTTTCTGCCATAAGGGTGATGTCATCTGCATATCTGAGGTTATTGATATTTCTCCCGGCAATCTTGATTCCAGTTTGTGCTTCATCTAATCCAGCATTTTGCATGATGTACTGTGCATATAAGTTAAATAAGGAGGGTGACAATATACAGCCTTGACGTACTCCTTTTCCTGTTTGGAACGAGTCTGTTTTTCCATGTCCAGTTCTAACTGTTGCTTCTCGACCTGCATACAGGTTTCTCAAGAGGCAAGTCAATTGGTCTGGTATTCCCATCTCCTTCAGGATTTTCTACAGTTTATTGTGATCCACATAGGGCAAAATTAAAAAATAAATATCATGCTTTATGATTATTGACAAAAGAAAACAATCCTATCAAGTGACTGACTTATTTAATTGTCCCTTTCTTGAAGTAAGAAATGTGTAGTGCATAACTTCCACTTTACTTCATCTTTGAAATACATATTAATATAGAGGTCTTTGTGTGTGAAAGTTTCCATATACTCTTTTCTTAAGTTTGACTACCACTAGAAGAATTGTTGGCTTCAAAAGAATAACACTTTGAAATCTCTTTATATTATCAAATTGCTATTCAAAATGATTATGTTGGGTAATGATCTTACTTGTTTCTCAGTTAGGAAGCAAAAACACAACATGCTCACAATGTCACCAGCTATTCACTTTCCCAATTCAGACACTTTTAGTAGCTGTAATCTGAATAACTCAGAGAAATAAATTTATATACCCTCAGGGTCTTCCTAAAGACCCAAAGCACTTCTTCATATTATTTAGGCGTAAAAATATTTGTAAATGGATATCCAGCAAATTCAAAAACTGTCCACGATTCTGGGATAAACTTCAAGAGAAGATTTCATGAAATGTGCATTACGTTGTAAATGAGGTAGTGGTAAGCTTGTCATGTAACTGGTGCCTGTGAATGGTTGCCAGCCAGAGACCTTTATTCCATTCAGCCTGCCCATGACCTACAGCTATTCATGAGTCACTTCAAAATCACATTTCTCTCTTGTTGACATATTTTGAAATAAACCTTATATTAGTTGAATCTAACAGTACTAAGGAATCTGGCAGCAATTCACATAGCTGCTAGTTGCCAATGTAATCACATTTGCCTCTCTGGTGTAACATTTAAATAAATGAAACAGATAATTTTCCTAATTTACAATGTACATTTTATATCAGGTATTTTTCATATAAACTCTTTATTGGAGCATAGCATTAACATGGAAAAATTGACGACCATATCAGAACACAGAATGCTATCACAATCTAGAGCCCTATCAACCCCATAATTCCTTCAAGTATTTAACCCTCACCCTGAGGATAACCATGTTCTTACCTCAAACCATACATTAATGTTACTTATCCTGTATATGTGTTATGTTATTGGAATTATAAAATACATATTTTGCTTCTGGCTTCTTTCAAAGTCATCCTTTAAGTTTTTGGCAAGTTTATGTGCATTTTTATTCTTAGCTCATTTTCACTGCAGTACAGTATAAATATACCATGCCTCATATATTCATCTTACTACATGTAGTGTTTCAGCATTAATTTGGGAAAAATGTCTTTTAATAGAAGTGTACACAATTATGTTTGGTATGAGTATAAATAATGAATCATTAGAGAATGAATATGTTCAATAGATATTCTCAGTGTTCCAAAGTGATTTTACAAATTTAATTTTCCAAAAGTAGATTTATTTTTATTTTTTGATATAACATATGTGATATAAAATTTGTATAGCTTTTCAACTATACAATTCATGGTATCAATTAAATTTACAATTTGTACAACTATTATATTTATTTCCAAAAATCTTTATTGCACAAACTCTGTACCCATTAAACAATGACTCCCCAATCCTTTCTTCTGCTGACCTCTAATGTATTTTCTATCTGAGTAAACTTGCTTATTTGACATATTTCAATTATCAGCCATTTGGTTCTATCTAAAACCATTTGGCATAGACCAAATATACTCAGGAATATTTTATTTTTTTTTTAATTGAAGTATAGTTGATTTACAATGTTTTGTTACTTTCTTGTGTACAACAAAGTGATTCAGTTACATATATATATAATTGATCATTATGGTTTATTACAGTATATTGAATATAATTCCCTGTGGTATACAGTAAGACCATATTGTTTACCTATTTTATATATAGTAGTTTGTCTCTGCTAATCCCAAACTCCTAATTTACCCCTACCCCCTTTTTCCTTTGGTAACCTTAAATGATTTTCTATGTCTGTGTGTCTGTTTCTGTTTAGTAAATAAGTTCATTTGTATCATATTTTAGATTCTGCATATAATATCATATGATATTTGTCTTCCTCTGTCTGACATAATTCATTTCTTATTATAATGTCTAGATCCATGTATGTTGCTGTGAAAGACATTATTTTATTCTTTTTATGCGTGAGTAGTATTCCATGTTGTGTGTTTATATTTGGGGTGTGTGTGTGTGTGTGTGTGTGTGTGTGAGTGGTGTGGGTCTGGGTGTGTGGGTGTATACATCCTTACCACATCTTTATCCATTCATTTGTCTATGAATATTTAGGTTGCTTCTGTGTCTTAGATGTTTTAAACAGGACCAAATATCAGGGATGTTTTGGTGTAGACCAAAATCTCATGGCTGTTTTGGACCTTATCAAATGTGCTGCTAGAGAGAATTTATATAAGTGGAATCTTGTTATATTTTCCATTCATGTTTGGTTTATAGCACTTAGCATAACATTTTCAAGTTTCATCCATGTTGTATAGAACCTCATTTTTTTTTCTTGAGCTGTATTTCATTATATTTCATTGATATATCCTTCTGTTGATGGACACTTGAGTTTTTCTACATTTTGACTATGAATATTTACATACAACTACTCTTTGAGTCCCTCTTTCAAAATTATTTTGCATATATACCTAGAAGCAGAATGACTGGGAGTGTCAATTAAAGTCCATGGCTCAGTTTTCAGTTGGTATGCTCTTTTGTTGTTCAGTTATTTTCACAGTTCCTTGTATTGATATATTCTGGATATAATTTTATCAGATAGATATATGATTTGGAAATATTTCCTCCCATCCTATAGGCTGTCTATTTACTCTCTTTTGATTCATATGTTTATTTTTTAATTTTACTGAAAACTACTTTACTTTTTATTTTGTTGCTCATGGTTCTGGTGTCACATAAGAATTCCTTGCTAAAGTTAAGGTCATGAAAATTTATCTGTATGTTTTCTTTGGGAGTTTTACAGCATTAAGTCTTATTTGTAAGTCTTTGACTCATTGCAAATTTTAAAATATGATTTAACTTTATTATTTGCATGTAGAAATTAAGCAGTGCTTCTGCAAGTTTCAATTTTTTTACATTCTCATAAATACCTGATATTTTCGTGTTTTCATCTGAGCCATTCTTCTGGTAGAAAGGGTTTCATACTCTGATTATAATTAAACATGTAACTGTATTTACAATAAAGGTCAGTATCTCTGCATTTGGGTATCCCATTTTATGGGCTTCCCTGATGGCTCAGACAGTGAAGAATCCACCTGCAATGCAAGAGACTGGGGTATGATCCCTGGGTCGAGAAGATCCCCTGGAGAAGGGAATGACTACCCACTCCAGTATTCTTGCCTGTGTGTGTTAATTTGCTTCAGTCATGTCCAACTCTTTGCGACCCTATGGACCATAGCCTACCAGGCTCCTCTGTCCATGGGATTGGAGTGGCTTGCCATGCCCTCCTCTATGGAGTATTCCCAACTCAGGGTTGACTCTGCATCTCTATGTCTCCTATCTCTGGCATTGGCAGGTGGGTTCTTTACCACTAGTGCCACCTGGGAAGCCCTGACTATTCTTGCCTGGAGAATCCCATGAAAAAGGAGTCTAGTGGGCTACAGTCCATGGGGTTGCAAAGAGTCAGACAAGACTGAGCAACTAAGCGTGCACACACACATCTTATTTTCATATGTACATGTTCCAGTCTTTTTTAATTTTTCTATTGGAATTAGCTGTTACAAACAGGGAAGCCTGGTGTGCTGCTGTTCATGGGGTTACAAAGAGTTGGACATCACTCAGTGACTGAACAACAACAATTTTAAATTTATTAATTGCTAGATTTTGGATTTTTTAATATATAATCATATAATCTGAATAATGATTGTAAAATTTTAATTTTTTCTATACAATTTTATGCTCTTTATATTTTAGTTTTACTATTATACTGGTTAGGATGCCTTCTAAAATAGTGAATAAAAATTGTGAGAGCAAAAATACTTACATTTGGCATATCAAAAGAAATACTTTTAATAATTAGCCTATGTATAAAATTAGCTGTATGTTTTTATTTAGTGTTCTTTGTCATGTTATGTAAGTTCCCACCTTCATTATTGCAGTGCAGTTTTTATTGTGGGTTTCCAAATACTTTTTTTCTGAATATATCAAAGGACATTGTCACTGTCAACACAGGATAAATTATATTGATTTAAAAATGTTAAAATCTTGAATCTCTAGAATAAAATCCAATTTGCAATGACATATTATTCATCACGGGCTTCCCTAATAGCTCAGTTGGTAAAGAAACTGCCTGCAATGCAGGAGACCCTGGTTCAATTCCTGGGTGGGGAAGATTCACTGGAGAAGGGATAGGCTACCCACTCCAGTATTCTTGGGCTTCCCTGTGGCTCAGCTGGTAAAGAGTCAGCCTGCAATGCAGGAGACCTGGGTTTGGAAGAAGATAAAGAAGAAGACAAAAACAGAAATGTGCACCTAGCAGAGGAATGCTTCAAAATACAAAGCACTGACTTTGGGATCCGGAGAGAGGTAAAGACCTGAAGAGCTCTGAGGAGTCTGCTAGTAGCAGCTACAGAAAAATGTCCCTGTCCACACTTCCAATGCTGGGGTATGGATTCGATCCTTGGTTGGGGAACTAAGATCCCACATGCTGCATCCTGTGACCAAAAAAAAAAAAAAAAAAAAAAAGAGAGAGAGAGAGACTTTCAAATTATGTGCTGACAGAAGGATTAGTGAAACTGCCCCCTACAGTCATGTGGGAGATGGAAAGTGTGCCTAAGGGGCTTGTGGATGTGGCTAAGGAAATTTCCAGGAAGAGTGGCATAAGTTCAAGTTGACTTCTTTATTTGTCGATATGAAAGGTGAGAGGAGATAAGGAAAGGTGAAAGGTGAGATGAGCTAAGGAGGAACTGTTGATATTTTTCTCACATTTGTTTCTGTTCATTCCACCAGGAGCTTTGCAGGTGGCACTAGTGGTAAAGAACTCGCCAGCCAATGCAGGAGACTTAAGAGATGCAGATTTAGTCCCTGGGTTGGGAAGATCCTCTGGAGGAGGGCGTGTAACCCACTCTCATATTCTTCTCTGGAGAATCCCATGGACAAAGAAGCCTGGCGGGCTATGGTCCATGGGCTTGCAAAGAGTTGGACACGAAGTGACTTAGCACACAGACTCACACACACACACATTCCAATTTAATGCAACATCTCATGAGTTGTTGGGTTGTTTGAGGTGAAATGAAAGTAGCAGCAAGAAACTGCCCAGGGAGAAGTCCTTGAAAAAAAATTCATCTATAAAGTTTCAAAAGTTACACATTTATTATCATCATTCTATCTTAATTAGGAAAGGGACTTAGGAGCTTTTTGTAAACAAGTCCATTTTATACATTTGGCACATGAGAAACTAGCTCAGAACAAAAGGGAAAGTCACCCAGCATCTCATAAGCTGCTGAGTGGCAGAGCTGAAATAAAATCTGGTTCTCCTGACACCCTTCTTGCCGCACAGCCTTGAAGCTCTCTTCTCTTTGCAAAGTGAGACAGGCTACTGGTGGAGACATCTGAAAGCTTAACTGTCAAATTGAATACAGGCTACTTGGCAGTGTCACAGGGAGAAATAATCTAATGGGCTGAAATGAAGGGAAGAAAATAGTTCTCAGCAAGTGGCATCAACTTACTTGGTATTTTTCTCTCCCTTTATTGTTATAGACATGTTAATGGCAAATCTGAGAAGTTTCTTTTGTGAATCAGGTTAGGGCTATGATTGTTCAAAAAAGCTCATTAGCAATTTATGAAGAGCAGCAAAACTCATCTTCCCTTAATGTGAAATCACTTCAGGCTGTCACTAGAGGAAGAATTGTTGAGAAGTGAATTGACCACATACAGATACATTCTTTCTTTAACAAAAAAGAAACCCGTACAAAGGAAAAATACTTTGCAATAATGAGGTATGTGTAGCACTCAGTCAGAATTCAGTCCCCGTTACTATGATGCTCTGAACGGAACTACTTTTCTCATTTGCCTACTGCGGGTACCACTCAGGTAGACGTCATAAACCCGAGTTATCCATCTGCTAAAGACCAACAGGATCTCTTTGACTTAAAATTTCATTAAAGCTCTGAAAGGATTGGGAATAATGAAATCCACACTCTGGAGAAGAGATACATGAAGTTTACTGAGCACATTCTGTACACACATTGAATAATCACATTGACCAGAGTGCATGCTGGTGTCAATTCTTGATATTCCATCTTAAGAAATAAGCAAGAATTATTCCCCAGGGTGGCTGATGGGTAGGTCTATGCTGGGTGAGGCTGTTTTCCTATGTTCTGTGTGTGGTTCATGTAGGCTTATCTCTTGCTCACACTTGATATCTAGGATAACTTACTCCCAGAGTCTTTCAAACTCCTTTTTATTTTATCTCATTTTTTTTTTAACTTTTAAAATGTATTTTCAAATTGAAGTCTAGTTGATTTACAACGTTGTGTGAATCTCTGCTGTACAGGAAAGTGACTCGGTTATACATTCATTTTTATATTATTTTCCATTATGACTTATTCCAGGATATTGAATATAGTTCCCTGTGCTGTACAGTAGGATCTTAATTTTTCACACTAATGTATTTGGCTGAGGTTCAGAATTTAGGCACTGAATCTTCATCTGATATTTTCTGCATTGTAAATTTCTTGCTGTCTATTTAATCTCTTAAGGCCAGGAGAGATTGTGTGGCAGTATAGCTCTCTGATTATTCTAGGCATATCACATCAGAATTTTCACTGCCACAGTCAGCATTGTTCTGACCTCTGTTTCTTAATAAACAAATTTCTGTATCCCAGAGGGGAAGTGTGCTGGTTGGCATAAACAGAGACTGTGTGCTTTGATCTTCATAAAGCAATCATTTTATGACTTTAACATATTAAGATTTATGTTAAAATTATAATTTGTATTCTATAGAATAAAACACATATTTTAAACACATATTTTAAAAAGATAACCAGGGATTAAAAAAAAATATTGTGTTTGAAATGACCCATTAACTCCTTTATCCCTGAGGCAATCCTATGAAAAAAGTGAGAGCTATCATAATTTTATCAAAAACAATGCTTGTTAACAGGTTAAAATTTTCAAAGTTTTTAAATCTTACTGCTTTCAATACAAAGTAGTATCACTAAAAAAAAAAAACAAAAAAAAGCGAAGTAGTATCACTTACCATCTGTTATATTTGTGAGTGATGGGCAGACAGATTTAGCACAAATTTGTGAGTATCTATGTTCATACCTATGAAAATTCATTTGGTTGAATATTTCAAAAGTGGAGATGTATCAGCATATTAATATCTCACAAGGCCATGTAATTGGACATCACCTAATAATACTAAAATTCTACTGCCTAAGATGTTTGTACCAATGTGACCACTACTCTACTTTCTGGATATTTGTCAAAAATGAAGATATTTGTCTTGGTCCCTTTGGGTTGTTACAACAAAACACCCCAGACTCAATAGCTTGTAAATAATAGAAATTTATTTCTCAAATTCTAGAGGCTTGATGTCTAATATGAGGGTGCCAGCATAGTTAGCTGAGGGTCTTCTACCTGGTCCCAGACTGACTGCATCCTCACATGGAGGAAGGAGTTGGGGAGTTCTGCAGCCTCTTTGGGTAGGTTCAGCCTTACTGGGATTATTCCAGTGAGGCATATATTACTCAGACTAATCTTCTCACAAAGTGCCTACAAATATCACCACCTCTGGGGATTAAGATTTCAACATGTGAATTTAAGGAGGACGCAAACATTCAGTCTATAGTCATAACCACATATTTTCCATGGAAACCTTCAGAAGTTTGCCACCAAGAGAAAAACTAATATAAGAATAATGTCCATCAAGCTAGACTTCAGAAACTCCAAGAAACAAGTTCTTATGGCAAGACTTAGAGAGATCTTTTCAAAAGTATGATAAAGTATGTTCTGCACTTAGCTCTCTAGACTTCAATTTTAAGCCATTAAACATGTTTTGAAAATGGTAAAACTATATAGAAAGACATTTTTGGTAGTACTTGGTGGGTGTCTCATTTTATAGGTAAGGTTGTGGGGCCTACACAGACAGAAACTTCCATTCTACAGTTATAAGTCATGTTTTTACCAATTTGTGAAGTCATATTCTTAACAATAAAAAATATTATACTACAGTTAGTTCAGTCACTTAGTCGTGTCTGACTCTTTGTGACCCCATGGACTGCAGCATGCCAGGCCTCCCTGTCAATCACCAGCTCCCAGAGTTTACTCAAACTATGTCCATTGAGTCAGTGATGCCATCCAACCATGTCATCCTCTGTAGTCCCCTTCTCCTCCGCCTGCAATCTTTCCCAGCATCAGGGTCTCTTCAAATGAGTCAGTTCTTCACGTCAGGTAGCCAAATATTGGAGTTTCAGCTTCAACATCAGTCCTTCCAATGAATATTTAGTAAGGCTATTATAATCTAGTGACTTTTAATTATTTCAATGCAATTTAACAGTTCCCTAAGCCATTACTCAAGTTTCCCTGGTAGTTCAGACACTAAAGAGTGTGGCTGTCATGCAGGTGACCTAGGTTTGATCCCTGGGTCAGGAAGATCCCCTGGAGAAGGTATTGGCTACCCAGTCCAGAATTCTTGCCTGGAGAATTCCATGGACAGAGGAGCCTGGTGGGCTATAGTCCATGCAATCACAGAGTCAGACACAACTGAGTGACTAACACACTGAGATGCAAGCCATTATTCAATAGCTCTTTAAAGTAGTTGAGGTCACCTTGACACTTCCATATATTTTTTTAAAAATTCCCAATTTTTTAAGTCAAAGCCTCAAGTATATCTTCTTTTACAACTATCTTCCCAATGATTTTACTGGAGAAATAACTTTTACATCAAGTATTGTGGATAAAACTATTAATTCCCAATCCACAAATTAAAATATATCTGGATTATCTAAATTATGAACATCAAATTTCTCATCAGTAAAAAGGAAATTATATGACATGGGTTCACAAAGAACTGTACATAGAAAAGTTGGTATATAGGAGATCTGTGTCTCAGTATTTGGTTTTTAGAAAATAAAATACTTACTTTCATTCACCCCCACCTAGTATTCTTCAACCATGTCACACTATTTTATGATTTTTATCATTCTTTTATGACTTTGACAAGTTCAATTCTATGTTAAAAATTATAAAGCAAGAGTTTTTTTCTTCATTATCAAAGAGAAACTTTAATGGGTATTACTTTACTCAACTTAAAATCATGATTTCTGGGAGAAATATCAACCACCTTAGATATGCAGATTCATTTTAATGGCAGAAAGTGAAGAAAAACTGAGAGCTCCTTGATAAAGGTGAAAGAGGAAAGTGAAAAAGCTGGCTTAAAACCCAACATTCAGAAAGCAAAGATCATAGCACCCATTGCCATTACTTCATGGCAAATAGATGGGGAAAAGTTGGAAACAGTGACATATTTTATTTTATTGGGCCCCAAAGTCACTGTGGATGGTGATAAAGAGGGTGACACAGGGTGAGATGATTGGATGGCTTCACTGACTCAAAGGACATGAGTTTGAGCAAACTCCAGGAAATACTGAAGAACAGGGAAGCCTTGCATGCTGCAGTTCATGTCACTGCTGCTGCTGCTGCTAAGTCACCCCAGTCGTGTCCGACTCTGTGCGACCCCATGGACAGCAGCCCACCAGGCTCCCCCTTCCCTGGGATTCTCCAGGCAAGAACACTGGAGTGGGCTGCCACTTCCTTCTCCAATACAAGAAAGTGAAAAGTGAAAGTGAAGCCGCTCAGTCGTGTCCGACTCTTAGCGACCCCGTGGACTGTAGCCCACCAGGCTCCTCCGTCCATGGGATTTTCAAGGCAAGAGTACTGGAGTGGGGTGCCATTGCCTTCTCCAGTTCATGTCAACAATCCTGGTTAAAATAATGGAGGACAAGCTATGTTATCAGTCCATTCAAGGTCTTATTGATGACATCTCCAACCTCACTGCTACATGTAGGGTCATAGAAGTTGATAAATAAGATCTAATTTCCCTGGGCCTTCAATATCTAACTGAGGAGAGAAACATGAAGAAGATAGCTGGTGTATATTTTGATACAGGCAATATCACTGGGGGTCAGAGGACTGGGTAAGGGAGAGCATTCAGCAAAAAGTGATCCATTGCATGGAGTAAGTAGACTGTACCAAATTACAATAAACAAAGTAAATAGACCTCTTTACAAATTAATTTTGAAAATACTATTGAAGGATAGATTAATATCACATATCCATAATCTATATCCACAGATGTTCATAAACATATAGACATAGACACCTTGTGATTTTCATCCTGAAATTTTCATCATGAAACAAGCACAACAATACCAAGCTCACCAGTTTGTAAGTAAAAACTGAATCCAAGCTGTGTTTCTGGCAGAAGGAACATGTTAAGATTACCTGCTCAAATGGCTAAAACTTTTTTATTAATGTTTGTAAAGAAGATTTTTAAGAGATTTGTATTTGTACTTGATGAGTAATCTAATGGAGGTTGTGAACTAGATTTGGACAAGGGAGCTTCTATAGCAGTCTGCATATTAGAAAGCCTCTACTTTTTTTGTTTTTCAGTTTTAGGCAATCATTGTCAGTGTTTTAGTTATCTCCTGGGTTATTTATATTTTGAAAACATATAAGATTTACATCTTTGAAGGACAGAGAGAGAAAGCAAGTTTTCTTATAGGAGTTTTGGGATATATTTCTCTTTTATCCGAAGTCTAGGGATATTACTAGGCTTCCCACATGATTCAGTGGTAAAGAATCTGCCTGCCAGGGCAGGAGACGTGGGTTTGACTCATGGTCTGGGAAGATCCCCTGGAGAAGGAAATGGCAGTACACTCCAGGATTCTTGTCTGGTGAATTCCATGGACAGAGGAGCCTGGCGGGCTACAGTCCACGGGGTCCCATAGAGAAGGACACAACTGAGTGACCAACACTAACACAACATGAATAGATATGTATGCATAAAAAGAATGATAAACTGGTAACAACGACTTTTATGCAAGTGGCACTGTGTATCACATTACACTATTTTTAGTTTTAGAATAGTTACTTTAATGGAATAAAATGAACCAGGAGTAAAATTATGGGGTAATTAGACTTTATTTAAATATTTCATCATGAGAGATTTAAATTCTAAACTGAAGCCTATTATACAGAGTGAAGTGAGCCAGAAAGAGAAACACCAATACAGTATATTAATGCATATATGTGGAATTCAGAAAGACGGTAAAGACGACCCTATATGCAAGACAGCAAAAGAGACACAGATGTAAAGAACAGACTTTTGGACTATGTGGGAGAAGGCGAGGGTGGGCTGATATGAGAGAATAGCACAGAAGCATGTATGTTATTGTATGTAAAACAGACAACCAGTGCAAGTTTGATGCATGAAGCAGGGCACTCAAAACCGGTGCTCTGGGACAACCCTGGGGGGTTGGGTGGGGAGGCAGATGGGAGGGGGGGTTCAGGATGGTGGGACACATGTACACCTATGGCTAATTCGTGTCGATGTATGGCAAAAATAACCACAATATTGTAAACTAATTAGCCTCCAATTAAAATAAATTAATTTTAAAACAAAACAAAACAAAAACAACAGAAAGTAAGAAAATGATAAAAAGTGTTTGGGATTATTTTTTCTAGGATGCAGTTCTAAGTACTGTCTCTTCAAATATTTATTTGATAGAAGACAAATATTTTTTACCTCTAATTTTCATATGAATTGGTCTATTTGGTAATGTTATTAAGCTCATGCTGCCAATGCTTTCAAAAGTCATTCTCCCCTTAATTATGATTTAAGCAAATTAGGTTCTATTTTATTTCCATAGTTATAGAGTTAGTTATCAGCATCATTCATTTTACTAAGTCTTCACATTATTTGATCCCTTATTTCAATACTTGTCTGGCTGCTCGACCAGCTTTCATCATTCAGTAAGATTTTTAAAGTAAAGCTCATGGGTGTTTTATCCCATTATATTTGCAAGAACACATGACTGACTTTAGAATTCTAGGGTCACATTTCTTCTTGGCAGAACTTTGTAGTTATTGCTTCATTGCCTTTTGGCATTGAGCATTGCTGTGGAGGGTTCTCTATTCCAGTGGCACTCATTTTTATCAATTTTGGCAGTTTCTCCTAAGAATATGCTAGACTTCCAATTCTTCTTACTGAATATTTTACTTTAGCAGTTGAATTTTTTTTAATTTTCATATACTCTTATTTTTTTTTTTTATAGATTCTTCTACCTTTGAGCTGTATCGATTCCGTAGACTTTCTCTCTGAAGATAATTTCAAAAACTGATACATGATTCTTCTGTTCCTTGTGTTACATCTTTTATTATGGAATGACTTATAATTACTAAGGTCATTTGTCAAAGCTTGTCTATTCATATTTAAGAGAGGGGAACTACAGTGCTTATTGGAGGTAGTATGTGTGGGAGGTTACATGTTTGTTGGTGGATTTCTCTTTGGCTGCAGAAGTTACTAGGTGGCTTTAAAACTGAGTAACTGTCAATATTAGTATCTTGGTATGGTCAGTTTTAGCATGGAGGTAAAATATTGACCATCATCAAATGAAAGTTACGAGGGTGGATTACAATTAATGTCAGTAAAGGGTGCATCTTTCTGTCTTACAGTCTAGCAGCTTACTTCTGTGCTCTGTTGAACTGTGTCCCCAAGTCTGGCACTTCCATTATTAAATTCCACCATAAAATAAATATCTAATGCTACATATGGCTCTGCAAAGAGCATGCACTTGACTTTTGGGGACGTGGCTGAGAAATGGAACAACTTTCTCCTCCTTAGTGGACTTTCCTTCCAACCACCATCAACTGCAGTAGTGCTCATGCCTCATTCCCAACTCTTGTTGATTCTGCAGGACTTACAAACTTTTTTCTTGCTAGTATGTGCAGACATTTGAGATTGATTGTCCTTTGACTAACTAAATTAATTATGATTGACTTATCAGTGTTCTCATAAATTAGAGATTGAGGCTTCAGCTGTCTCTTGTGTCTTATTCTTGTTGCTTCTGTAGTTTTTGAGGGTAGGGAAAAATTCTTTGGCATCTTATTGTTCTATTGTTTTCTTCAGAAACATCAAGTTTATAGCACATGTTTCCTTTCATGATTTGCCATTGCTTTCATTTTGCAATTTGTGGCAAGCAGAATTCTAAAATCATCTCCAAGATTCCCACCTCTTGGTATATATGCCCTTCGTAATCCTCTCCTCAAGGGTAGGCAGGACCTATGAATACGATGGAGTCACTTCCACAATTACATTAAGTTATGTTAGACTCCTTCATAAGGGGTAAAGAGTGATTCTCTTGCTGGCTTTGAATAAAGAGTCAAGTTGTGAGAGGGCGGCCATTCAGAGTTGAGAGTACTTCTGGTCAATAGCCAGCAAGAAAGTAGGATCTCTGTGTTACAATGCAAGGAATTAAATTCTGCCAACAACTATATGAGAACCACAGCCCTGCCTAAACCTTGACTGCAGTCTGGCAAGATTCTGAGCAGAACACCCAGTTAATACCACCTGGACTACTGACGCCCAGACATAGAATCTTCTTTTGTATTCTTTTAAGCCACTGTGTGGTAATTAGTTATGCAGTAATTGAAAATGAGTGTTTGATCTTGCACGTTTGTGGTTTTATTTTTTTTTCACTTTACTTGGTATTATACTCATGAGAGTACCATTTCTAATTGTGTGCATTGTATTGGTTGCAGATTGTTCACGTGACTTTCATATTTTTGTTGTTATCTTTTCAAACTTTCTATTCATTCAGTTGCCTTAAGTTTCTTCTTTTAAAACATAACTCATTTTCTTCCAATTTATTGGTCTAATTATCTTTCATTTCCTTATAACTGTGAAGGATTATATGTATGAATTTTTTCTTTGTTATTAATAAATTTCCTCCTGGAATTTTTTTTCTTCGTTAGCTTTTTGATTCACATCATCACTACCACCAATCACCTCCCCTCTGCCTACTGTCTTCTCCACCCCCAGTATTTCAGAATTCTAACTTCTTTCTGACTTTTGCCTTTCTTTAATGAAGTCATCTATTTAATTAAAAATTTCTGAAGTCACAGGCACATGAGTTGGGGAAGTCCAGAGCTTTAATTCAAGTTTTGCTCTTTGTGTGGGTTTTTTGTTTAATAGTTTCCATCAATACAAAACAATCTATTCTCTCCCATGAGTATCAGTCTCATACAAATTCTGGCATTCAATGTTTTAATGCATCCTACTTCCAACCAAAAAGATTTGTTGCTGTTGAATAAAAGTACTATAAATTTTCCAAATTTTATTCATTAGATACTATTATTTCCTCCATCTAGAGCTCTCAAACACATTATTTTTACATACTGTTAATGCATTAATCACTTCAAAGATTTTGGTCATGCTTCTGTGTCTGTTTTTATCTCATATAAACAGGTAAACCGTTGACACATTTAAGGATTTCATACAACACAAATTTTTGAAGGACAAACTTTCTTTTATTTCCTTGGGCACACTGACTCATCATTTCAGCTGATCCCTGAAGGAATCCATGACAAAATATTTATTATTTTTTTTACCCACAGCAGGATAATTTAAACTCTAGTTACATAGGCTTGTAAAACAAATTTGTATAACCACAATGGGAAATGATCTTCCCAGTGGTACAGCTAAACTAATAAAGTAATTATGGCAGGCTGAGCAGTTATAACCAAGCATTGTAAACTCAATTCACATGCATAAAGCCACAGAGACAAGAAAAATTTTAAATGTAGATAAGATTAGAGGAATAGGAAGACACAGGGAGTTTCCACACTCTCCTACAGACAGCCGTTATCTACCCACTTTCCCAGGAGCTCACCAAGGAAATGTCTTTTGTCAACTCATCAATATTAAATATTTTAAAATGTCTTATGCAAAAAATATTGTGTTCTTTTAAAAGGTAGTAAAATTCTGGCACAGAGTGGAAGTATATTCTTCAGCAATATTTACAAATAATTTATAGGTTTATTTGCATAAGACCTAATTAGGGAATATTTTATGTTTCATTAGCTAAACAGTTGCTTCTATACTTAGTCTAGCACCAAGGCTTAATCCACTTAACAACTTTCAACAAATATTTATTGATGGACCCTTGAGGATAGGGATAATATTAGTTGTTCGGGATACAAAATGAATAAACACCAGCTCCTGCATAAAAAGTTTTTAAGGCTCAAGATAATAGGGACACATAGTCTTTTAGAATGTATTTATTTATTCATTATTTTAATCAAAATTCCTTGGTACCTACTAAACGCAAGTTACTGTCTCTATTTTGATACATGCACAGTTTCTATTATTGTATGTATGTTTCATGTTATTTATTAATATTTTAAAATAATCTGCATTTATTCCTTAATATTACATAAAGATTATGTGCATTATTGATTTTTGAAGTTTTCACTCTTATCCATACACTGCCAGTGCTTATGCATAAAAATCTCGTGAATGTCTTAGCCTCTTTCTGAAACCTACTTCTCTTATTGCTGTATGTACTAATTATCTTTCAAGGGACAGGTCTAAGTCATACCCTGCACCCCACTATCATATTTATTCCTATTTAGATATATGTATGTAATATTTTACTCTTTCAAATGCTCATAGTGTTTTTTCTGTGTCTTTTAAAGTTTACCTTGTGTTAATGTGCATTGTATATTTGCCACCACCATTATTACCATCAGCAATACTAATGCTACACATTCAACATCCACCCGAGGGCCAACATATTTCATTTCTGTAAGGTAGGACTCACATCTTATTATTTTTGTGCTCCTGAAATTAGGAATAGTTTCTGGTACATAGTAGAACCCATTAAACTTTTGGCTTCTAATTTGAATGGTCTTGTTGAGCTTGTCCTCAAATTTGGGGGGGAGAAAGGATACTGTTAGAACGATAATAATAAAGCAAAATTTAGAGCTCAAGTCCCATTTTGAGTTATACTAGTGATAAAATAATATTTGTGTTTACCTAAAATAATTCCACTTTTATAATACCCAGAGTGTGACTTGAAATTATAATAAAATCTATCATCAATATCTTAACAATTTGCTGTGTGTAGATAACAAAATACATATGATATGGATCTAGTAAACATGTCATCTTTATAATTTTTTATATCTGTTCTACTGTGTACTATTTGTTTAGTTTCCATTCTACTAAAATAATTTTTAACTTTATTTTCTGAAGTTTACACTTTTAAAAAGCAATTTTGCTTATGGAAGTGTAGAAGAGAAGATTTTTTGAGGCACAGTACACAAATATTTTTCAATACATTTTTAAAATTTTCAAGATATAAAGAGACTCTCCAGGGACAAAAATAATTATGAACTGAAACTAGAGTGAGGAGTAAGCATAATGAAATCAAGGGGTTGGGCTGAAAACAAATACCTATTATCAGCAAAATAACCTGGAAACTAAGCTTTTAGACAGCTATAAATTAATCCCAGATTAATTCAAGGACACTACAAAAGAGTAAAATATCTGAGTTATGACCTCTATTTACCAGTTATAGTCAATTTACACTCCCTGTTTTCAGCATATAAAGATAAAAAGAAAAAGAAAACCATATTTAAACTTATGTTGAATAGCATATTTAAACAGGCAAGGTATTTTTAGAAAAATAAGAACAAATCCAAACAAAGTGAAAAAGACAAATGACTAATAGATTTAGATAAGCAAAGGACATTAGATTTTATAATAACTCAGTTCAGTTCAGTCTCTCACTTGTGTCCGACTCTTTGCGACCCTGTGGATTGCAGCACGCCAGGCCTCCCTGTCCATCACCAACTCCTGGAGTTTACTCAACTCATGCCCATTGAGTTGGTAATGCCTCAAATATTTAAAGAAATAAAATATGAAGATACAATGAGAATGCAAGAAAATATTGAAAATAACAAAATGGATTAAGAATAGCATATACAAATTTAGAAATAAAATATATTTTTTATCATATCTAAATGTTTTAACAGGCAACTAATTAAAAGAAGAAATGGAAATAAAATCTGATTTTGTTGAAAAGACCAGTGAAAGTAATAAATCTTCAGCTAGGATAACCAAGATAAAAGAAGACACAAATGACCACTATCAGAAATGAAACACTGAACACCTAGTACTGATCCCATGGGTTATTAAGATAATAAATGAGGAGGGAGGGAACTAAGATGGCGGAGGAATAGGACGGGGAGACCACTTTCTCCCCCACAAATTCATCGAAAGAACATTTGAATGCTGAGCAAACTCCACAAAACAACTTCTGATTGCTAACAGAAGACATCAGACACCCAGAAAAGCAGCCCATTGACTTCGAAAGGAGGTAGGACAAAATATAAAAGATAAAAAGAGAGACAATAAAGTTAGGGACGGAGATCCGTCCCAGGAAGGGAGTGTTAATAGAGGAAGTTTCCAAACACCAGGAAACCCTCTCACTGGTGGGTCTGGGGGAAGATTTTGAATCTCGGAAGGCAACCTAACTGGGAGAAAAAATAAATAAAGCCCACAGATTACATGCCTAAAAGCAGCTCCCAGCAGAAAAGTACCCCAGACGCTTGCATCTGCCACCAGCAAGTGGGGGCAGAACGGAGAGGAGCGGGCGGCATTGCTTAGGGTAAGGACCGGCCTGAATGCCCTGAGGGCAATCGGAGGGAGCTAACGTGAGATAGCAACTTAAACTGTGGGATCACAAGAAAGAGAGAATTAAGTTGGGAAAAGCCCTAAACTTAGGCACTACCCGCCAGTTCCCAGAACGAAGGACTGAGCGGAATACCAGAGAAGAGGTAGCCGGGGGCGGACCGGCCCATCCCCCACCAAAGGCAGGAGGCAGGGGGGAGGGGAAAGGGGCAAACTCGGCCCCAGAGATGGCACCCCTACCAAACTGCAAACAGGCTCCCAGCTTCTAACCAAAGACTTCCTTGAGATTCTGGATGGTCGACATCCGCCAGGAGGGTCGCAGCTAGATTCCAGCTCCCCAGAACAGACACAAGGCGCACCCGACCAGCGCGCATGGAAACTGAGGCTGGGACCGCGGAGGGGAGAAGGCGCCCTGAACCCGGGGAGAGTGCCCCCATCAGGCTCCTGGCTGCCTGAGCTGCTCCGACTGGGGAAGGCACAAAACGCAGGCCCAACCGAGTCTGTGCCTTTGTGGAATACCCGAAAACCTGAATCTGAGCGGCTTAGGCCTGGGAAGTCCACTCAACGCAGGGCCCGCTCCCTGGAGAGCAGCCTGGAGCCTGAGCAGCGTAGACTGGGAAAGCACACACACCCGCCCCGAGCGGGGCAAACCCAGTGTGGCCGGAACACTGCGAGTGCTCCCCACACAGGCCGGTGACATTTGTCTGCAGCGCCCCTCCCTCCCCACAGCACGGCTGAACAAGCGACCTAAACAAGAGACCACCTCCGCCCGCTTGTGTCAGGGCGGAAATTAGACACTGAAGAGACCTGCAAACAGAAGCCAAAGAAACAAAGGGAACCGCTTCAGAAGTGACAGGTGCATCAGGTTAAAATCCCTGTAGTTAACACCAACTACACTGGAAGGGGCCAATAGATATCGAGAAGTGTAAGCTTGAACAAGGAGCTATGAAAGCTTGAAACTGAACCGAACCGACACTGCCCACAACAGCTCCAGAGAAATTCCTAGATATATTTTTACTACTATTTTTTTTATTTTTAATTAAAAAAATTTTTTTTCTTTCTTTTTTCTTACTTTTTCTTGTCTTTTTCTTTTTTTTTTTTTAAAGTCCTCTATTACTCCTTAATTTTCATTTTTATAACCCACTATAACCTGGCCAAAAAAAAAAAAAAAAAAAAAAATTAAAAAAAAGACCCTATTTTTAAAGCAAACTCCATATATATTTCTTAAATTTTTTTTGTGTTTTTGTAGTTTTTTACTATTGTACTTTTTAAGAGTCTAACCTCTACTCTAGATTTTTAATCTTTGTTTTTCAGTATTTGATATCAATTTTGGACATTTAAGAATCCAACCTTCAGTACCCATTTTTACTCAGGAGTGTGATTACTGGTTTGATCACTCTCTCCCCCTTTTGACTCTCCTTTTTCTCCCCCAGATCACCTCTATTTCCTCCCTCCCCCTTCTCTTCTCAATCCAATTCTGTGAATCTCTGTGGGTATTCTGGGCTGTGGAGAACACTTAGGGAACAGAGTATAACCTAGATCTGTCTCTCCTTTCTTGAATCCCCCTTTTTCTCCTTCTGCTCACCTATATCTCCTTCCTCCCTCTCCTCTTCTTCATGTAACTCTGTGAACCTCTCTGGGTGTCCCTCACTGTGGAGAATCCTTTCACCACTAACCTAGATGTTTTATTATCAGTGCTGTATGGAGGGAGAAGTCTTGAGGCTACTGAAAGAATAAGACTGAAACCCAGAGGCAAGAGGCTTAAGCCCAAAACCTGAGAACACCAGAGAACTCCTGACTACAGGGAACATTAATTAATAAGAAATCATCCAAAAGCCTCCATACATACACTGAAACCAACCACCACCCAAGAGCCAATAAATTCCAGAGCAAGACATACCACGCAAATTCTCCAGCAACGCAGGAATATAGCCCTGAGCATCAATATATAGGCTGCCCAAAGTCACACCAAACGCACAGATCCATCTCAAAACTCACTACTGGACACTCCAGTGCATTCCAGAGAGAAGAAATCCAGCTCCACCCACCAGAACACCGACACAAGCTTCTCTAACCAGCAAACCTCAACAAGCCAAACACCCAGTCCCACCCACTGGGAGAAACCTCCACAATAAAAAGGAACCACAGACTACCAGGATACAAAAAGGCCACCCCAAACCCAGCAATCTAAATAAGATGAAAAGGCAGGGAAATACCCAGCAGGTAAAGGAACATGAAAAATGCCCACCAAGCCAAACAAAAGAGGAGGAGATAGGGAATCGACCTGAAAAAGAATTCAGAATAATGATAATAAAAATGATCCAAAATCTTGAAAACAAAATGGAGTTACAGATAAATAACCTGGAGACAAGGATTGAGAAGATGCAAGAAATGTTTAACAAGGACCTAGAAGAAATAAAAAAGAGTCAATTAAAAATGAATAATGCAATAAATGAGATAAAAAACACTCTGGAGGGAACCAACAGTAGAATAACGGAGGCAGAAGATAGGATAAGTGAGGTAGAAGATAAAATAGTGGAAATAAATGAAGCAGAGAGGAAAAAAGAAAAAAGAATTAAAAGAAATGAGGACAGCCTCAGGGACCTCTGGGACAATGGGAAATGCCCCAACATTCGAATCATAGGAGTCCCAGAAGAAGACAAAAAGAAAGGCAATGAGAAGATACTCGACGAGATAATAGCTGAAAACTTCCCCAAAATAGGGAAGGAAGTAGCCACCCAAGTCCAAGAAACCCAGAGAGTCTCAAACAGGATAAACCCAAGGCAAAACACCCCAAGACACATATTAGTCAAATTAACAAAGATCAGACACAAAGAACAAATATTAAAAGCAGCAAGGGAGAACACACATGGGGATTCCCATAAGGATAACAGCTGATCTTTCAATAGAAACTCTTCAGGCCAGAGGGAATGGCAGGACATACTTAAGGTTATGAAAGAGAATAACCTACAACCCAGATTACTGTACCCAGCAAGGATTTCATTCAGATATGAAGGAGAACTTAAAAGCTTTACAGACAAGCAAAAGCTGAGAGAATTCAGCACCATCAAACAAGGTTTTCACCAATTCTAAAGGATCTTCTCTAGACAGGAAACACAGAAAGGTTGTGTGAACATGAACCCAAAACAACAAAGCAAATGGCAACAGGACCATTCTTATCAATAATTACCTTAAACGTAAATGGGTTGAATGTCCCAACCAAAAGACAAAGACTGGCTGAATGGATACAAAAGCAAGACCCTTATATATGCTGTCTACAAGAGACCCACCTCAAAGCAAGGGACACATACAGACTGAAAGTGAAGGGCTGGAAAAAGCATTCCACATAAATGGAGACCAAAAGAAAGCAGGAGTCACAATACTTATATCACATAAAATAGACTCCAAAATAAAGGCTGTGAAAAGAGACAAAGAAGGACACTACATAATGATCAAAGGGTCAATCCAAGAAGAAGATATAACAATTATAAATATGTATGCACCCAACATAGGAGCACTGCAATATGTAAGGCAAATGCTAACAAGAATGAAGGGGGAAATTAAAAATAACACAATAATAGTGGGAGATTTTAATACCCCACTCACACCTATGGACAGATCAACTAAACAGAAAATTAACAAGGAAATACAAACTTTAAATGACACAATGGTCCAGCTAGACCTAATTGATATCTATAGGACATTTCACCCCAAAACAATCAATTTCACCCTTTTCTCAAGCGCACATGGAACGTTCTCCAGAATAGATCACATCCTGGGCCATAAATCTAGCTTTGGTAAATTCAAAAAAATGGAAATCATTCCAGTCATCTTTTCTGACCACAATGCAGTAAGATTAGATCTCAATTCCAGAAAAAAACTATTAAAAATTCCAACATATGGAGGCAAAATAACATGCTTCTGAATAATGAACAAATCATAGAAGAAATCAAAAAAGAAATCAAAATATGCATAGAAATGAATGAAAATGAAAACACAACAACCCAAAACCTATGGGACACTGTAAAAGTAGTGCTAAGGGAATGTTCATAGCATTAGATGCTTACCTCAAGAAACAAGAAAAAAGTCAAATAAATAACCTAACTCTACACCTAAAGCAATTAGAGAAGGAAGAAATGAAGAACCCCAGGGTTAGTAGAAGGGGTTAAAAAATAGGGCAGAAATAAATGCAAAAGAAACAAAGGAGACCACAGCAAAAATCAACAAAGCTAAAAACTGGTTTTTGAAAAGGTAAATAAAATTGACAAGCCGTTAGCCAGACTCATCAAGAAACAAAGGGAGAAGAATCAAATCAACAAAATTAGAAATGAAAATGGAGAGATCACAACAGACAACACTGAAATACAAAGGATCATAAGAGACTACTACCAGCAGCTCTATGCCAATAAAATGGACAACTTGGAAGAAATGGACAAATTCTTAGAAAAGTATAACTTTCCAAAACTGAACCAGGAAGAAATAGAAGATCTTAACAGACCCATCACAAGCAAGGAAATCGAAACTGTCATCAAAAATCTTCCAGCAAACAAAAGCCCAGGACCAGATGGCTTCACAGCTGAATTCTACCAAAAATTTAGAGAAGAGCTAACATCTATCTTACTCAAACTCTTCCAGACAATTGCAGAAGAAGGCAAACTTCCAAATTCATTCTATGAGGCCACCATCACCTTAATACCAAAACCAGACAAGAATGCCACAAAAAAAGAAAACTACAGACCAATATCACTGATGAACATAGATGCAAAAATCCTTAACAAAATTCTAGCAAACAGAATCCAACAACATATTTAAAAGATCATACATCATGACCAAGTGGGCTTTATCCCAGGAATGCAAGGATTCTTTAATATCCGCAAATCAATCAATGTAATACACCACATTAACAAATTGAAAGATAAAAACCATATGATTCTCTCAATAGATGCAGAAAAAGCCTTTGACAAAATTCAACATCCATTTATGATAAAAAAAAAAAAAAAAAAAAACTTTCCAGAAAGCAGGCATAGAAGGAACATACCGCAACATAATAAAAGCTATATATGACAAACCCACAGCACATTATCCTCAATGGTGAAAAATTGAAAGCATTTCCCTTAAAGTCAGGAACAAGACAAGGGTGTCCACTCTCACCACTGCTATTCAACATAGTTTTGGAAGTGTTGGCCACAGCAATCAGAGCAGAAAAAGAAATAAAAAGAATCCAGATAGGAAAAGAAGTGAAACTCTCACTGTTTGCAGACGACATGATCCTCTACATAGAAAACCCTAAAGACTCTACCAGAAAATTACTACAGCTAATCAATGAATACAGTAATGTTGCAGGATATGAAATTAACACACAGAAATCCCTTGCATTCCTATAATCTAACATGAGAAAACAGAAAGAGAAATTAAGGAAACAATACCATTTACCATTGCAACAAAAAGAATAAAATACTTAGGAGTACATCTACCTAAAGAAATAAAAGACCTATATATAGAAAACTATAAAACATTGATGAAAAAATCAAAAAGGACACAAATAGATGGGGAAATATACTGTGTTCATGGATTGGAAGACTCAATATTGTGAAAATGGCTATACTACCCAAAGCAATCTATAGATTCAATGCAATCCCTATCAAGCTACCAACAGTATTTTTCACAGAACTAGAACAAATAATTTCACAATTTGTGTGGAAATACAAAAAACCTCGAATAACCAAAGCAATCTTGAGAAAGAAGAATGGAACTGAAGGAATCAACCTGCCTGACTTCAGACTCTACTACAAAGCCACAGTCATCAAGACAGTATGGTACTGGCACAAAGACGGAAATATAGATCAATGGAAGAGAATGGAAAGCCCAGAGATAAATCCACGTACCTAAGGACACCTTATCTTTGACAAAGGAGGCAAGGATATACAATGGAAAAAAGACAATCTCTTTAACAAGTGGTGCTGGGAAAACTGGTCAACCACTTGTAAAAGACTGAAACTAGAACACTTTCTAACACCAGACACAAAAATAAACTCAAAATGGATTAAAGATCTAAATGTAAGACCAGAAACTATAAAACTCCTAGAGGAGAACATAGGCAAAACACTCTCTGACATAAATCACAGCAGGATCCTCTATGACCCACCTCCCAGAATATTGGAAATAAAAGCAAAAATACACAAATGGGACCTAATGAAACTTAAAAGCTTTTGCACTACAAAGGAAACTATAAGCAAAGTGAAAAGACAGCCCTCAGAATGGGAGAAAATAATAGCAAATGAAGCAACAAAGAATTAATCTCAAAAATATACAAGCAGCTCCTGCAGCTCAATTCCAGAAAAATAAGTGACCCAATCAAAAAATGGGCCAAAGAACTGAACATACATTTCTCCAAAGAAGACATACAGATGGCTAACAAACACATGAAAAGATGCTCAACATCACTAATTATCAGAGAAATGCAAATTAAAAAAAAAAAAAAACAGAAAGCAGGAGTCACAATACTCATATCAGATAAAATAGACTTTCAAATAAAGGATGTGAAAAGAGACAAAGAAGGACACTACATAATGATCAAAGGATCAATCCAAGAAGAAGATATAACAATTATAAATATATATGCACCCAACATAGGAGCACCGCAATATGTGCGGCAAACACTAATGAGTATGAAAGAGGAAATTAATAGTAACAAAATAATAGTGGGAGACTTTAATACCCCACTCACAACTATGGATAGATCAACTAAACAGAAAATTATCAAGGAAACACAAACCTTAAATGACACAATGGACCAGCTAGACCTAATTGATATCTATAGGACATTTCACCCCAAAACAATCAACTTCACCTTTTTCTCAAGTGCACATGGAACTTTCTCCAGAATAGATCACATCCTGGGCCATAAATCTGGTCTGGGAAAATTCAAAAAAATTGAAATCATTCCAGTCATCTTTTCTGACCACAGTGCAGTAAGATTAGATCTCAAATACAGGAAAAAAAAATTGTTAAAAATTCAAACATATGGAGGCTGAATAACACGCTTCTGAATAACCAACAAATCATAGAAGAAATCAAAAAAGAAATCAAAATATGTATAGAAATGAATGAAAATGAAAACACAACAACCCAAAACCTATGGGACACTGTAAAAGCAGTGCTAAGGGGAAGGTTCATAGCATTACAGGCTTACATCAAGAAACAAGAAAAAAACCAAATAAATAACCTAACTCTACACCTAAAGCAACTAGAGAAGGAAGAAATGAAGAACCCCAGGGTTAGCAGAAGGAAAGAAACCTTAAAAATCAGGGCAGAAATAAATGCAAAAGAAACTAAAGAGACCATAGCAAAAATCAACAAAGCTAAAAGCTGGTTTTTTGAAAAAAATAAACAAAATTAACAAACCATTAGCAAGACTCATTAAGAAACAAAGAGAGAAGAACCAAATTAACAAAATTAGAAATGAAAATGGAGAGATCACAACAGACAACACTGAAATACAAAGGATCATAAGAGACTACTACCAGCAGCTCTATGCCAATAAAATGGACAACTTGGATGAAATGGACAAATTCTTAGAAAAGTATAACTTTCCAAAACTGAACCAGGAAGAAATAGAAGATCTTAACAGACCCATCACAAGCAAGGAAATCGAAACTGTCATCAAAAATCTTCCAGCAAACAAAAGCCCAGGACCAGATGGCTTCACAGCTGAATTCTACCAAAAATTTAGAGAAGAGCTAACATCTATCTTACTCAAACTCTTCCAGAAAATTGCAGAGGAAGGTCAGCTTCCAAACTCATTCTATGAGGCCACCATCACCCTAATTCCAAAACCAGACAAAGATGTCACAAAAAAAGAAAACTACAGACCAATATCACTGATGAACATAGAAGCAAAAATCCTTAACAAAATTCTAGCAAACAGAATCCAACAACATATTAAAAAAATTATACATCATGACCAAGTGGGCTTTATCCCAAGAATGCAAGGATTCTTTAATATCCGCAAATCAATCAATGTAATACACCACATTAACAAATTGAAAGATAAAAACCATATGATTCTCTCAATAGATGCAGAGAAAGCCTTTGACAAAATCCAACACTCATTTATGATTGAAACTCTCCAAAAAGCAGGACTAGAAGGAACATACCTCAACATAATAAAAGCTATATATGACAAACCCACAGCAAACATCACCCTCAATGGTGAAAAATTGAAAGCATTTCCCCTGAAATCAGGAACAAGACAAGGATGCCCACTCTCACCACTACTATTCAACATAGTGTTGGAAGTTCTGGCCACAGCAATCAGAGCAGAAAAAGAAGTAAAAGGAATCCAGATTGGAAAAGAAGAAGTGAAACTCTCACTGTTTGCAGATGACATGATCCTCTACATAGAAAACCCTAAAGACTCTACCAGAAAATTACTAGAGCTAATCAATGAATATAGTAAAGTTGCAGGATATAAAATTAACACACAGATCCCTTGCATTCCTATATACTAACAATGAAAAAACAGAAAGAGAAATTAAAGAAACAATACCATTCACCATTGCAACAAAAAGAATAAAATACTTAGGAGTATATCTACCTAAAGAAACAAAAGACCTATACATAGAAAACTATAAAACACTGATGAAAGAAATCAAAGAGGACACAAATAGATGGAGAAACATACCGTGTTCATGGATTGGAAGAATCAATATTGTCAAAATGGCTATTCTACCCAAAGCAATCTATAGATTCAATGCAATCCCTATCAAGTTACCAACGGTATTCTTCACAGAACTAGACCAAAGAATTTCACAATTTGTATGGAAATACAAAAAACCTTGAATAGCCAAAGTAATCTTGAGCAAGAAGAATGGAACTGGAGGAATCAACCTGCCTGACTTCAGACTCTACTACAAAGCCACAGTCATCAAGACAGTATGGTACTGGCACAAAGACAGAAATATAGATCAATGGAACAGAATAGAAAGCCCAGAGATAAATCCACGAACCTATGGACACCTTATCTTTGACAAAGGAGGCAAGGATATACAATGGAAAAAAGACAACCTCTTTAACAAGTGGTGTTGGGATAACTGGTCAACCACTTGTAAAAGAATGAAACTAGAACACTTTCTAACACCATACACAAAAATAAACTCAAAATGGATTAAAGATCTAAATGTAAGACCAGAAACTATAAAACTCCTAGAGGAGAACATAGGCAAAACACTCTCCGACATAAATCACAGCAAGATCCTCTATGACCCACCTCCCAGAATATTGGAAATAAAAGCAAAACTAAACAAATGGGACCTAATGAAACTTAAAAGCTTTTGCACTACAAAGGAAACTATAAGTAAGGTGAAAAGACAGCCCTCAGATTGGGAGAAAATAATAGCAAATGAAGAAACAGACAAAGGATTAATCTCAAAAATATACAAGCAACTCCTGAAGCTCAATTCCAGAAAAATAAATGACCCAATCGAAAAATGGGCCAAAGAACTAAACAGACATTTCTCCAAAGAAGACATACAGATGGCTAACAAACACATGAAAAGATGCTCAACATCACTCATTATTAGAGAAATGGAAATCAAAACCACAATGAGGTACCATTACACGCCAGTCAGGATGGCTGCTATCCAAAAGTCTACAAGCAATAAATGCTGGAGAGGGTGTGGAGAAAAGGGAACCCTCTTACACTGTTGGTGGGAATGCAAACTAGTACAGCCACTATGGAGAATAGTGTGGAGATTCCTTAAAAAAGTGGAAATAGAACTGCCATATGACCCAGCAATCCCACTTCTGGGCATACACACCAAGGAAACCAGATCTGAAAGAGACATGTGTACCCCAATGTTCATCACAACACTGTTTATAATTGCCAGGACATGGAAGCAACCTAGATGCCCATCAGCAGACAAATGGATTAGGAAGCTATGGTACATATACACAATGGAATATTACTCAGCCATTAGAAAGAATTCATCTGAATCAGTTCTAATGAGATGGATGAAACTGGAGCCCATTATACAGAGTGAAGTAAGCCAGAAAGATGAAGACCAATACAGTATACTAATTCATATATATGAAATTTAAAAAGATGGTAACAATAACCCAATATGCAAAACAGAAAAAGAGACACAGATGTACAGAACAGACTTTGTGACTCTGTGGGAGAAGGCGAGGGTGGGATGTTCTGAGAGAATAGCATTGAAACTAGTATACTATCAAGGGTGAAACAGACCACCAGCCCAGGTTGGATGTGTGAGACAAGTGCTAGGGGCTGGTGCACTGGGAAGACCCAGAGGGATGGGATGGGGAGGGAGGCGGGAGGGGGGATCAGGATGGGGAACACATGTAACTCCATGACTGATTCATGTCAATGTATGACAAAAACCACTACAATGTTGTAAAGTAATTAGCCTCCAACTATAAAAATAAATGAAAAAATAAAAATAGAAAAAAAAGATAATAAACGAGCCAAAAAGGGCAATAAAAGTTAATAAAGGAATAGTGTGAATAGAAGTATGCCCATAATGTTATGGTACAGATGAAATGAATCAATTATTTGAGAGACTCAAACTACCAAAACTAAAAGGAAGATAAACAGATTCTTTGGAATATATATATATATATATATTCAATATATGTATAATAGACATATACATAAATCTATATTCAATGATTAAGAGTCTTCTAAAAATGAAAGCATATTTGTGTCCCTGAAAAAATTCATTTTTTGACACTAAACTCTAAGGTGATAGAATACTTTG
Source organism: Dama dama (assembly GCF_033118175.1). Classification (NCBI taxonomy): domain Eukaryota; kingdom Metazoa; phylum Chordata; class Mammalia; order Artiodactyla; family Cervidae; genus Dama; species Dama dama. Next base: position 21,593,931 of record NC_083691.1, on the reverse strand, counting down.
AATAGAAAACATTATCCTTGAAGTAACTGTATAATTGCCCCCAATGACAATAATTTAAAACAGAAAAGCTTCTTTATATTTTACCAGAAAATTTAAGACTATTTAGCCTCCAATGTAAAAATAAATAGTAGCTAACTGGAGAAGACTCTTGAGAGACCCTTGGACTGCAAGGAGATCCAACCAGTCCATCCTAAAGGAGATCAGTCCTGGGTGTTCACTGGAAGGACTGATGCTGAAGCTGAAACTCCAATACTTTGGCCACCTCGTGCGAAGGGAGAGTTGACTCATTGGAAAAGACCCTGATGCTGGGAGGGATTCGGGTCAGGAGGAGAAGGGGACAACAGAGGATGAAATGGCTGGATGGCATCACCGACTCGATGGACATGAGTTTGAGTAAACTCTGGGAGCTGGTGATGGACAGAGAGGCCTGGCGTGCTGCAATTCATGGGGTCACAAAGAGTCGGACATGACTGAGCAACTGAACTGAACTGAACTGAACACTTACATAGCACTTTTTATAAACCAGGATTGACTAAATATTTTGCCTATACTATAGTGGTGCAGTGGTAAAGAATCTGTCTGCCAATGCAGGAGATGCAAGAGATGCAAGTTCAATCCGTGGGTTGGAAAGATCCCATGTAGGAGGGCATAGCAACCCACGCCAGTATTCTTGCCTGGAGAATTACAAGGACAGAGGAGCCTGGCAGGCTGCAGTCCAAGAGTTCTTAGAGGTGGACACAATTGAGCACACACACATCCCATTAGTTAACACAGGAGGTAGGGGCTATAATTACTCTTGTTCTACAGATGTGGGAATAGGCACAGGGAAATTTTCCAACTCACACCATTAGGAAACAGCAGAACTTGGATGCAAACTTGGGCAAGTGGCTTGCTAATCCAAGTTCTTAACTCCCCCAGAAAGTATGGGGCTATACAGGAAGACAAAGACAGTTAAGGAAAACCAAGAAAATTGTAGTCTAAGCATATGATCTGGTGTGTAGAAATTCTCTTTCATGGATTCAATAGCTGCTAAGCATTCATTAGCTTATATTTAAAACAATGTTTCTGTCATTTTCTTGGTTTTGGTAAGAAACAGACAGATCCAGCATGTGTTTAGTCTATCGCACTAGAAGCAGCATTAGGAAAATTAAGCCCAGAGAGAGCAAAAAATGTCTTTCTGTTGCCTTCACATAAATGAATGACAACTTGGCAGGGTGTAAAATTCTTGGAACACAAAGTTTTTCTCTAAAATCTCTATATATGTTACTAGAATCTGGCATCTGATTTCCTGACCAAATTTACATCCTTTATTTTCTCTTAGCTTGTGGTTTCTTTTTCCTTGATGTGAAGATGTGTGTGATTTTTCTATTTTTAAAAAGATCTATGTGTTATCTTCTGTTTGAAATCGCAATGATAAGAGAGGCATGTTAAAATGGCCAAGACTATCTGCGTTTTATGGTGTTTCTCCTTAACTTATCCTAGATTTAAAAAAAAATGACAATTTATAAATATTGCTCAAATATCAATTGTGTATTAGGTACATTGTCAGCATGGTAGTAATCAACCAGTTCATGTTACCCTTTTTTTGTGATATGAATATTGTCACTTAGACTTTCTGTTTTGACTCGGTATATCATTGTTCCAGTGTTTTTATTTAATTGTGTGACTTTTCTTTCAGCTGTTCCTACTAAAATCAGCATAGAGTTCCAATTTAAGATTGCCTTTTTGACTGGCTGTTCAGATGTTCCCAGGCTCTTGTGTCAGTGTATTAGGAACAGGGAGGCAGAAGCCAGTAATATAAGAAACAATCAATGACCAGTTTGATTCAGGTATATCAGATTAGTGATTGCTTTTTACTTAGTCTAAGGATATGATTTTGCTGATGTCCAACTTAGCTCTTTGTAGATATTTCCTTAAATAGAAAAAAATAAGTGCATAGTTAGCTTTTAAAAATCCTGAATGATGATACAAACTGAAGCATAATAGGACTGTCGCATAGCAAAAATTAAGCATGTTAGAATCAGCAAGGTCATCCTTGCACAGACTGTATTAATACCAGCTGTGTGTTTTCATTAGCGACTCTAAGGCACCTTGGGAAGCAAAACTGGGATAAGCCAAATATGTTTCTATTCTCGGTAGCCACACAATTAAAACTGGCTTTCAAGATTCTTAGTTAAATAAATCTGGATATAAATCTAGCCTAGCAATGGGCAAGCTTTGTCTGGCCTCACCCATATTGTTTTGGCCAAATTTTTCTGTTTATAGCAGGTGTTTAACCAAGGAAATTGGCCTATTTATCTGGGCATGGATGAAAACATAAAGAACTAAGCAAATTCTTACCTCTCTACCAATCTCCTGCTCACCAGTGCACATCACTAAGATCCCATTCTAATTCAGAAATTATTTTTCTCAAGAGTGATGTAACTAACCATGCACATGTGTATGATGACTTCAAGACAGTAATTTTCAGTACTTAATCTGTTAGTAGGTGTCCATTTGAGAGAAACATTTGAGTTGAGCTTTGGGCTAGTTTAAAGCAAAACCAGCCCACAACTCAATACTCGATCTGTATGCAGGTCAAGAAGCAACAGCTAGAACCAGACATGGAACAATATACTGGTTCCAAATTGGGAAAGTAGTATGACAAGGCTGTATATTGTCACCCTGCTTATTTAACTTATATAAAGAGTACATCATGCAAACTGCCAGGCTGGATGAAGCCCAAGCTAGAATCAAGATTGCTGTGAGGAATATCAAGAATCTCAGATACACAGATGACACCACCCTAATGGCAGAAACTGAAGAGAAACTAAAGAGCCTCCTGATGAAGGTGAAAGAGGAGAGTGAAAAAGCTGGCTTAAAACTCAAAATTCTATGTCCATTTTTTTAAGAAATCTCCACACTGTTTTCCATAGCGGCTGTACTAGTTTGCATTCCCACCAACAGTGTAAGAGGGTTCCCTTTTCTCCACACCCTCTCCAGCATTTATTGCTTGTAGACTTTTGGATAGCAGCCATCCTGACTGGCGTGTAATGGTACCTCATTGTGGTTTTGATTTGCATTTCTCTAATAATGAGTGATGTTGAGCATCTTTTCATGTGTTTGTTAGCCATCTGTATGTCTTCTTTGGAGAAATGTCTGTTTAGTTCTTTGGCCCATTTTTTGATTGGGTCATTTATTTTTCTGGAATTGAGCTTCAGGAGTTGCTTGTATATTTTTGAGATTAATCCTTTGTCTGTTTCTTCATTTGCTATTATTTTCTCCCAATCTGAGGGCTGTCTTTTCACCTTACTTATAGTTTCCTTTGTAGTGCAAAAGCTTTTAAGTTTCATTAGGTCCCATTTGTTTAGTTTTGCTTTTATTTCCAATATTCTGGGAGGTGGGTCATAGAGGATCTTGCTGTGATTTATGTCGGAGAGTGTTTTGCCTATGTTCTCCTCTAGGAGTTTTATAGTTTCTGGTCTTACATTTAGATCTTTAATCCATTTTGAGTTTATTTTTGTGTATGGTGTTAGAAAGTGTTCTAGTTTCATTCTTTTACAAGTAGTTGACCAGTTTTCCCAGCACCACTTGTTAAAGAGGTTGTCTTTTTTCCATTGTATATCCTTGCCTCCTTTGTCAAAGATAAGGTGTCCATAGGTTCGTGGATTTATCTCTGGGCTTTCTATTCTGTTCCATTGATCTATATTTCTGTCTTTGTGCCAGTACCATACTGTCTTGATGACTGTGGCTTTGTAGTAGAGTCTGAAGTCAGGCAGGTGTGACCCAGCAATCCCACTTCTGGGCATACACACTGAGGAAACCAGATCTGAAAGAGACACGTGCACCCCAATGTTCATCGCAGCACTGTTTATAATAGCCAGGACATGGAAGCAACCTAGATGCCCATCAGCAGATGAATGGATAAGGAAGCTGTGGTACATATACACCATGGAATATTACTCAGCCATTAAAAAGAATTCATTTGAACCAGTCCTAATGAGATGGATGAAGCTGGAGCCCCTTATACAGAGTGAAGTAAGCCAGAAAGATAAAGAACATTACAGCATACTGACACATGTATATGGAATTTAGAAAGGTGATAACGATAACCCTATATGCAGAACAGAAAAAGAGACACAGAAATACAGAACAGACTTTTGAACTTTGTGGGAGAATGTGAGGGTGGGTTATTTCAAAAGAACAGCATGTATACTATCTATGGTGAAACAGATCACCAGCCCAGGTGGGATGCACGAGACAAGTGCTCCGGCCTGGTGCACTGGGAAGACCCAGAGGAATCGGGTGGAGAGGGAGGTGGGAGGGGGGATCGGGATTGGGAATACATGTAAATCCATGGCTGATTCATATCAATGTATGACAAAACCCACTGGAAAAAAAAAAAAATAATAATAATAAAAAAAAAAAAAAAAAACTCAAAATTCTAAAAACAAAGATTATGGCATCTGCTCCCATCACTTCATGGCAAATAGATGGGGAAATGATAAAAACAGTGACAACCTTTTTTTTTCTTGGGATCCAAAATCACTGCAGATGATGACCAAAGCCATGAAATTAAAAGATGGGGAATACATGTAAATCCATGGCTGATTCGTGTCGGTGTATGACAGAAACCACTACAATATTGTGGGGTAGTTGGCCTCCAACTGATAAAAGTGAATGAAAAAAAAAAAAAAAGAAATTAAAAAATAAATAAATAAATAAATAAAAGATGCTTGCTCCTTGGAAGAAAAGCTGTGACCAACCTAGACAGCATATTAAAAAGTGGAGACGTTGCTTTGCCAACAAAGGTCCATCTAGTCAAAGCTATGGTTTTTCCAGTAGTCATGTATGAATGTGAGAATTGGACCATAAAGAAATCTGAGCATGGAAGAACTGACGCCTTTGAACTGTGGTGTTGGAGAAGACTCTTGAGAGTCCCTTGGGCTGCAAGGAGATCAAATCAGTCAATCCTAAAGGAAATCAGTCCTGAATTGGAAGACTGATGCTGAGGCTGAAGCTCCAATACTTTTGGCCACCTGATGTGAGGAACTGACTCATTGGAAAAGACCCTGATGTTGGGAAAGACTGTAGTCAGAAGGAGAAGGGGATGACAGAGGATGAGATGGTTGGATGGCATCACCAACTGAATGGACATGGGTTTGGGTGGACTCCGGGAGTTGGTGATGGACAGGGAGGCCCAGCGGGCTGCTGTTCATGGGGTAACAAAGAGTCAGACATGACTGAGCAACTGAACTGATCTGAACTTAAAGCAAAATAGAAGTGGCAAGGAACACATGCATGTGGGGTTTATGATCACAGAACAATAAGAAACTTTATTCAGAACTGCTGCAGTACTATTGTATCCTTTAAATAATTTTAAGTCATGTGTTTTGCCAATAAGTCCATCTTCTCCATAAAATAGCTGAGGAAATTCAGGATCATCACAGTTGAGTTACTTGTCATAGATTATGCTGAATTAAGTGCCTGAATTGGGAATATAATTTATATGAAATAACTCTGACTGAAACATTTGTCACTCCATTAATCTCTAGGTTCAATTCCCCTAATCTGGTTGATGAAGTAGTTTCTCCCTTCATGTAAAACCATTTAAAATTGTGATCAGCACTTAAAAGCAGGAAATCCTTCTTTGATCAAGGAAATTACTTCTAAGCCTTCCAAGATATTACACTATGCCATGTTTTTTCTGACTTCTTCATTTACCATGTTGAGTACATTGTATCCCTTCACTGAATGCCATCAAAATACCTGATAACAATATTTGTGTTACTTGGATAACTCAGTTCCCTGATGGTTATGGCTGCTGCTTTCAAGTTAACTTTAAATTGAAAATTAGTAGTTAATTGATATATGTCAAATTCATTTATAAAGCAATGTTTATAATTAACCATCTTTTGGAAGTTATATACAAAATTTTATTTTTAAATTCTTATTATATCTATATATGTATTCTGGCACCATGTAAAATTGTCTGTCTGTATACACTCACATATATTAAATGGTCAAAGATATATCAAACACATGTAAACAAATGAAAAACTCATCACTGCAGTAATTATATCAGATATAGTAACACCCTACCAAGTGACATTTTCTGTGTGTGACATATTTAAGTATTTACTCTTTACACATTTCAATGCTGTTGGACTAGAACAATTTTTCCATTTTACGTATGTGAAATTTAGAAAGGTTAATTAACCTGGATGGTTTCATACAGCCAAGCAGCACTGCTCCAGAGATTCAAATTCAATCTTACCTGACTTTGCAACTCACATGTCCTTCATTTCACTGTCCTCTTAGGGCATAGACTCTGTTATTACATCTCAGTAAAATATGTATAGAATCCTAACAGGTATAAAACAAATTAAGTAGAGTTTTGTGACCTAATTCACTTAAATCAACAGTAATCCCTTCTCATATTTCATGCTAGAGCTAAAGCAAATTATCTCAACTTTGAAACGGCGTCACTTTTTCAACAACTATTAGAATGTTATTTTTGTGCCTCCCGATGCTCCGTGTAATAAATGAGTTAGATTTGAAAGAAGAGTCCATTTGTAGAAAACCATACAGATCTACTTCTGACATTATCTCCCAAGAACAAATGCTTCCACGTTTCCTTACACTATCAAAACAAACATACAAAAAAAAGATGTCTTCAATATGTCTTGGTGATTAAATCTTAGATATGAATAAGTGGTGAGACACTACAAAAGCAGACACGCTGAAAAACTACCAGAATATGGTTAGGATGGTGAAGTGACTGAAAAGTCCAAATATAGACACACTTATGGAAAAGACTGGGATATCTGAATGTGTTTTTGACTCAAGGGGAGACATTCGATACACTCCCGTATTTCTGAATGATTGTCATGTGCACACCATGTGTTGTGTCATCCCATAAATCTCACATGGAGAGATATCATAAGAAGCAAGTGTTGTTATAATGTTGTGAAGAATGATGAACACCCTCTGCTGGTCAAGTGGTCACTCTGATGGTCAAGTGGAATCTGAATAACAAAAAGTCAACCAGAATCATATATCCAAGGCTGGAGATAATTTCTTTTTTATTTTCTTTCCATATTCATCTACAAATTGCAAGATATACATTTAGAGTATGGGAGTCAGATTAGCTTATATACCTTTCAATTCAAATCCTGAGTCTCCTAAACTTTCAACACAAGACAAACACACTGATTCTAAACCATAAGAGATTACCTCTAGTATTTCAGGCATGAATAGGACAGACATGTATTAACTCTCTTGGCAAATGAAAGAAGAAGGTGTGTGCAGAAAATAGAAACACAATTTTGACCTGTAGTTTGAACCTGAAACTGCTTAGGAACTAATGACCAGTTAAAGCAACACTGAGATACTCTGACACTTAAGGAGGTAATTTTCTTGGAGTTTTTTCTTCTGACTTTACCTTTCACATGCATTTCGCAGGCTGTTCCAATCTTTCCTTTCTTCGGGATGTTTTTATCACCTCTCATTGTTTATGTCCTTAAAGCTTGGGTTTTTAGAAAGTGTTCTTATTTTCCACAGTTTGACTCTCATTTATCTCTAGGGACTCAGCTGTCATTCTTTTTAAATTTTCCTGTTTCTCTGGCTTCTTTAAATAAAGACCTCACTCTATAGAGTGCCATTTACTGGGACATCAATCTGGGGGATCTTTCTTTTGCAGGGCATTTTTATGTCCATCCTGGATCCTTGAGTAGTAAGGACAAGAAAATATACATCAATTTAAGGGTACATGAAATAAAGTTCATAAAAACTTGAAGTATACTTGGGATTAGTGAAAGGTCATTCTTTCACAGTTTACTGTCTGTGTACTCCAATATATCTTAAGTTCCCTGTAAAAAGGATTTTTGTTGTATTCTTAATGATGAACTGGATGACTGTAGTGTTGGAGCAGACTCTTGAGAGTCCCTTGGACAGCAAGAAGATCCAACAAATCCACCCAAAAGGAAATCAGTCCTGAATATTCATTGGAAGGACTGATGCTGAAGCTGAAGCTCCAATATTTTGGCCACCTGATGCAAACAACTGACTCATTGGAAAAGACCCTGATGCTGGGAAAGACTGGAGTCAGAAGGAGGGGACGACAGAGGGTGAGATGGTTGAATGGCATCACCAACTCAATGGACATGAGTTTGAGTAAGCTCCGGGAGTTAGTAATGGACAGGGAAGCCTGGCATACTGCAATGCATGGGGTCACAAAGAGTTGGACGTGACTGAGTGACTGAACTAAACTGAATTGAAACAGGGTTTTTGCTGTATTCTTAATGATTTAATTTAAATCTCTCCAAGTGAATGTCAAAATTCTAACAGTTATTTCCTCCCCAAAGAAGTCTTTCTGTACTTCAAAGGCAAAATGAAATGATAAATAACATCTGTTGGGTTTATGTTTTGAAGAGGTGATTTCTTGGAAGAGAATTATAAAGGCCAGAGAGAGAAAACCTTCATGTGTATATTAATGTTTTCTAAACTGGCTTATTGAACACAAAACAATTTTTTGATTAATATGTCTGTCTATGTGTCACTATCTATCTTTTCATTATCGGAGTGGTATGAATTGGAAAACTGGGGTGGGTCTTGGAGAGTACAGGGAAATAAGGACAAAGTAGATTATTCTGCTCCACTACTAGATCTGAGCTGGTACTAGAGTGACTTGAAAGGTTTTCAAACTTTGTATGAAGTTTAGTTCAAATGACCAAAGTTGCAGCCTTAGGTGGGGAGTTGAAAGACAAAGAAAAATTGAATGTGGACTTCAACATGCATTTAGGATTCATACCAAAATGAGAATCAGAAATCTAAAACCTTTGCCCAAAACTTGAGTAATCATGATCTAACCTGACCTTGAAAAATAAATGCTTCATTCCATGAGATTTATGATGAAAAGTGTGGAGTTGCAGAAATAGAGCATAACAAATATTTGAGTTCACAGATTAATTTCATGGTGTTTCTAGGTGAAGAGCCTCTTGGCTCTTGCACTTATGCTAAATGCAAATGAGTAACTGGGATACTAAAAGATAGGTATATGGCTTTCTGGGTTATAGGAGCAAACACAAGCCAGCAACAGGGTGCCAGCCCTAATACAAAGAGAAAATGCATCCCAAGAAAGCAATGATTATGCACCAAGAGAGAAGTCCAATCAATGTTGCCAAAAGGGCAACGCATAGTAGAGGAAAAAGCAAGGTGGGCACATTTCCAGTCATATGGAAACAGCATTAATTTGGGATCCAGCCTGTGTGATATTCACTGCTCACATACCACTTGCCTTAGTCATGAATGATTCAAAACTGAGTGGAGCTGAACCCAAAAGATGCAGGTTTCAGTGGAGACAGATGGAAAAAGTAGGATTTGGCAGTTTAATTACTGGACTAAAGGGAATGCCTAAAATTCATTTTTTAGACATGGACTAATGATTTCAGAGACCACAAAACTTGGTTAATTTAAGAAAGTAATGTTTATAGCAAGAAATAAAAGGCCAGCTTTGGTTCAAATGTTATACGAACGTACAGAACATGTAGTATAGCCCAGAAATAGAATAACAAAAGATTAAGTGTTTTCAAATGAAAATCAAGTGACAGAAACATGACTGCTCTTCTTGGTAAAACATTCACCAGTTCCCTGGCCTCTAGTGAATAGTAATTCACAGTTAACAACATATGAATCATACAGACAATTTTTGTTAATCATTAGTGAATTTTTCCTCTAGTGTCATATCTTACTACACCACATCTGAAGTTAAAGAGCAGATGAAACATCAATTTTAGGCAGATTTAAAGACTAAGTGAAGTTAGTTTCAGAGTTTTAACGGACTATTTCAAATAAGTAGATCATGCATTTCTATACAAATATATAAAAGTCTAGATTAGACCTTCCTCCCTGTCATTATATGTAGAGAAATAGTTCTGATTTTCAGAATAAAGTTTTTTCCCCCCAGAATATGGTCCATAAACAGAGAGACAGAGACAGAAGACAGAGAAAGTGAGAGAACTTATTCTCTTAACCTGTTACTTAATTTTGTGCCTCAGAAAATTATTATTATTATTATTATTATTACCCTATTTTATGTTCTCTAAAAAAAATGCCATCACCACCCAGGTCTCTGAGTTGCTGTGAGATAGATGATAGGTTGATATAAATTGTTCCTATGAAATGTTAATAGGTGAATACATGACTCTCTCAGTGACTATTAGTAAGCTTGACTTCTAGACAGTGCACACAAAGTTTGTTCTTTTTTTCTTATCTCTGCCATCCTTTTTAAAAAACAGATAGATTTGATTTATTGATCTCTTCTTCCACAGTTGACTTTCTCTTGAAAACAAAGTGGAAATTAACACTAAGAAAGTGCTTTTTTTCTTGTAACTATTTTAAAATATTCTTCTTTGTTACTTTATCAACAAACTCTGTCAAGTGTTTATACTGAAAATAGAGACACATGAATATCCAAGTTTCATCGCTTTTGGTATTTTGCCAGTGGACAGTTTAGTATCTAATTATGAGCCATAAAATTTCCAACAATTTTGAAATTAAGGACATGGACACTACAAATTAGACTGCATAAAATTTCACAAAGCCAGTGAGCTCTAACTGTCCTTTGTGGAAAATTTCTGAGATTGTAACTATGAGGCATGAGAAATTCACCACATAAAGTGTCTTTAAATGTTGACATTGAAAGATATTTTAGAGGATAACAAGTGCAATTAATTGCCATTATTATCACTATTTTCTTTTAGACAGCTTTTAGTATAAGGAAAGAACTGCAAATTTTGAATTCAGAACATTATATATTTGACACTTCATTCCATTATGTGCCAGATGTTTGAATTCAGCAAATGATTTATCCCTTTGATTTTCAAATCTCTCATACATAGGAAGGAGAAGATGAAACATAATTTTAAGGCTGTTGTAAAACTTATTAATACATAATTATATTAGTGTTTGGAACAGTGACAGAGACTAGCTTTCATTATTAATCATGAAACTTGGATGGTAGTGGCTTAACAAATCCTTAATTATACATAATGCTTTCTAATTTGCAAAGTTCTTTTCTTCTGCATTACCTATTTTACATAAGGTAAGTGAAAAGTATAGTAACAACAGCTCACCTTTCTTGACTGCTTGCTATATGATAGGCACATTACTGATCCTCTTACATCCATTTTCCCATTTCATTCTAAACTGAAACTTTGGTATAGGCATTATCAATATAAACCATGATTTAGAGATAAGGAAACTGAGGCTTAGAGAGATTAAGTTGCTGAAAGTTCCCAGTAAGTGGTGAGCCAAAATTCAGCATCTCGTTTCTGACATCAGAGCCTGAGTTTGTAAGAACTGAACAATATTACTTGCTGAACTATATACTGAATTAAAGCAGAATATGTCTCCTACAAATGACGCTGAGTCTGGGTGCCCTTAATAGTACTTATATTATTTCCGTATATTTTCTGGAAGATTTTGAAAAACTAAAAAACATTTTTATAGCATGCAATGACCTTTCGGAATTCGGGAGCCACAAAATAATTGATAGGGGCTTTCCAGGTGGCTCAGTGGTGAAGAACCCTCCTGCCAATGCAGGAGAGGCACGTTCAATCCCTGGGTCGGGAAGATCCCCTGGAGAAGGAAATGGCAACCCACTCCAGTATTCTTGCCTGGAGAATCCCATGGACAGAGAAGCCTGGCAGGCTATAGCCTGGTGGGTTGCAAAAGTTTTGGACACACTTAGTGACTAAACAACAACAAAATAATTGATAACTTTGCCCAGTTAATTTTCAACACCGATATTATGTTCATCATCAGATTCAGAGAGGCATATATGATGATGCAAGATAACTTTGCTATGACTATTCATATTTTGAGAGATACAAGTGAGAGAAATAGCTGAAATTAAAGTTAAGTCATATTAAGAAATATAAAACACTTATATTAGGGTAAACAGTTCTCTAAGAGCTTCTTCAATTATTTTTTCTAATAAAACAGATTATTTTCAGCATAATATAGGTCTCCAATCCAAGTACTAACCAGGCCTGACCCTGCTTAGCTTCCAAGATCAGACGAGATCTGGCGTGTTCAGGGTGGTATGGCCATAGACAATATAGGTCTATGAATAAAGAGTGTACTTCATTATTTGACTATGAATTTCAACTTTTAAGCTTGTGATACAATGAACTATAATTTATTGACTTTGCATTTCCAAATGTGAAGTTCTGGTTCAAAAAAATAAATACTATCACATAAATAATACTATTGCACAATACATATTCAGTTTCAGTTCAGTTCAGTCGCTCAGTCGTGTCCAACTCTTTGCGACCCCATGAATTGCAGCATGCCAGGCCTCCCTGTCCATCACCAACTCCCAGAGTTTACTCAAACTCATGCCCATCGAGTCAGTGATGCCATCCAGCCATCTCATCCTCTGTTGTCCCCTTTTCCTCCTGCCCCCAGTCCCTCCCAGCATCAGGGTCTTTTCCGATGTGTCAGCTCTTCCCATGAGGTGGTCAAAGTACTGGGGTTTCAGCTTCAGCATCAGTCTTTGCAATAAACACCCAGTACTGATCTCCTTTAGGATGGACTGGGTGGATCTCCTTGCAGTCCAAGGGACTCTCAAGGTGCACAATTTTTTTTTTAAATTAAATGTTTGTCCAGATACATTCCCAGGAGTGGGATTGCTGGATCATATGGTAGTTCTATTTTCAAGAGTGCTCCCTAGTCCTTGCCTACAGGGAGCTAAGGCAATTTATTTGATTAACGGTACACTAGGTAAAGAGAAATATTACAAGTTTTCAGCACTGTTGAACACAAAACAAAGTTGACCTAAGTATAATCAGGGCTTCTCTGTAGGAATGGGTCCATTGAATACTAGGCCCACCCTGTGGTCAATTATATAATCCCCAAAGAGAAGTGTGTATTAGTACAAGTTTCCCAGTCTTTGGGATAGAGTTAAGACATTGAAGAAGGCCACACTGAAGCCATTAAATTTATCTTCTCACTTCAGCTAAGTCAAAAACATGAAAAACATCATATCTCAGGTTAAATGGCAGAAATTAATATCACCTTTAAACACATCAAGGATGTAGTCTTTTATCTTTAAAATTTTCAAAAATCCCTACAAAATAAGCAAATGGAATATGGAGAATAATAGTGGATTCCTCCAGATGCAACCAACTAGTTAGTAGCTCAAATTACTGCTTCTGTTCAGAAGTGGTATCCTAGCTATAAAAGATGATTATGACTTTGATACATGGCCTACAGCCATTCATGGAGAAAATGAGTTTACCCCTATCAGAAAAGATGATTCAGCTGGTTGTATTTAAATAGAACTTACAACAGTACACATTTCAAACTTTGCTCTGGAGGTCTGTTATGTGCCCTGAATTCTGTTGCAATATACTCTAAAGTGATATGGAGCATCTGGAATCTTCCTAACATAATAAAGGGGTGCATTGTGTCAATGAAATTATATATTCAGGCCAACGAGCAAGATATGGTTGGCATGCTGAAGGTCTTGACAAGACTTTTGGCCTCCAGAAGAATACTCACATCAGTAAAATTTTTAGAGGAAGTAGAGGTCTAAGTCATGCTAGAATGTTCTCCAAAAGTAAAAAAGCACTTATTCACCATGTGCATCCTAAAAGAAGGAGGTTTCTTTCAGTTTCTGAGGCATAATATTGTATTTTACCCTTGGGAATACTGCTCTGACCTGTATACTATGTGACACAAAAGTTTGCCACCTTCAGGAGCTCAAAGGAAGGAAATAGTTTGCAATAGATGCAGACTGTACTAAAAGTGGTCCTGATGCTCGGCCCATATGATCCAGCAGATGCTGTAATATTACAAGTATCATTGATGGGAAAATGTATTCTGAAGAGCTTATTATAAGCACCCCCCAGAATAATCATAGTGCTATTAAGCATAATCAGAATTACTGAGATTCTGGAGCAAGAACATAACAAGCACATGAAAGATTATACACATTAGAAAAATAACCCTTGGCATGCTATCAGATTCTGCTAGAGTTAGAGGGCCTGACCGTGAGTCAGCAAATGATTTTAAAGCTGTGAATGCCCACCATGGGCTGCAGTTTGTGAGATCCACAAAGTCATAAGGTCAGGAGGTCCAAACAACCAAGTAGATAAGCTGGCAGAGCTCAATTCAGTTCAGTCGCTCAGTCGTGTCCAACTCTTTGTGACCCCATGAATTGCAGCACGCCAGGCCTCCCTGTCCATCACCAACTCCCAGAGTCCACCCAAACCCATGTCCATTGAGTCGGGGATGCCATCCAACCATCTCATCCTCTGCCATCCCCTTCTCCTCCTGCCCTCATTCTTTCCCAGCATCAGGGTCTTTTCCAATGAATCAGCTCTTCACATCAGGTGGCCAAAGTATTGGAGTTTCAGCTTCAATATTAGTCCTTCCAATGAACACCTAAGACTTATTTCCTTTAGGATGGACTGGTTGGATCTCCTTGCAGTCCAAGGGACTCTCAAGAGTCTTCTCCAACACCACAGTTCAAAAGCATCAATTCTTCAGTGCTCAACTTTCTTTATAGTCCAACTCTCACATCCATACATGACCACTGGAAAAACCATAGCCTTGACTAGATGGACCTTTGTTGACAACATGTCTCTGCTTTTTAATATGCTGTCTAGGTTGGTCATAACTTTCCTTCCAAGGAGTAAGTGTCTTTTAATTTCATGGCTGCAATGACCATCTGCAGTGATTTTGGAGTCCAGAAAAATAAAGTCTGCCACTGTTTCCACTGTTTCCCCATCTATTTCCCATGAAGTGATGGGACTGGATGCCATGATCTTAGTTTTCTGAATGTTGAGCTTTAAGCCAACTTTTGCACTCTCCTTTTTCACTTTCATCAAGAGGCTCTTTAGCTCTTCTTTACTTTCTGCCATAATGGTGGTGTCATCTGCATATCTGAGGTTATTGATATTTCTCCAAGCAATCATTTATAACAGTGTCCAATAAATCTCTATTATTCAATAAAACATACATCCATGTGATTAATTTCCTTATTAATGACCTGAAGTAAAATTGAGTTCCATGTCAATCTTATTAAGCATTGTACTTTGAGAAGAGGTTAATTGTAGTCACATAGTTACATGATTTCAGAGCTGTCAGAAATCTTTGGAATCATGTGGTACAATTTTAATATTTTACTTAATAGAAGATGGACTCAGAAATCATAGACAGATATTCCCTCACTTCCAGGACAGTGCTCTCTTATCTCTGCTGATCTGTAAGGAGATTTGCAATGAGCAGCTGCTCAGCCTGCTAAGATTGTTTTTCTTAAAATTGAGTCTGATTCCAATCAATCTGGATTTCTGAGTTCTTCTGTGATTGAATTTTTTGTTGTTGTTGACTTGAAGAAGAAAACCATTGTACTCAGCTGCTCCCTCCAATCTGCAGTATCTTATCTTACTCACATTTCTGGCTCTTTAAATACTTCATCAATACTTAATGTCCCTTCCAGATTGCTCCATAAAGCAGAAAAGGCTTTATGAGAAAAGCTGTTCGATACATGTCCAGACCAAATGATGGTTTATGTCCTTTATTTTTGAATGAGTGGTTTGGTATTCTGCAAATACCTTTTCTGTCTAAAGACAACTGGCTATAATAGTCTCCGCGCCCTCTGTCACTTTAGAGACTATGGAGTTCCCGGCCTGGTTGCCTCTCCTTTTGTTGATAGGCAGGTCTATGAAGCCGAACATTACTGGACTGTGCTATTCTTAGTTGCTATGAGTAAAGAATTGTGAGCAGGATCAATTGTGTGTCTAGTTTTTCCCCAGCACCATATGACTATTTAAATTTCATGACAAACTTGAAAGGATTTAAACAGCCAAAGGAATACATGAGAAATTCAACATTTAGAGTTTAAGGACATTACAAAGAAATAGTAAATAAGGTCACTCATTATTTCCCAAGTGAGCACTCATTCATTTACTCATTATTTAAACATACATTTACTGAACATATGCAATATATTAGACAGTCTGCTATTTATTGTCTAAGACACATGCAGGTAAGACATTGTGTACCATTGCCCTTAGTGAGATTTCATTCTTTTATTCGAGGGAGACTCCTAACCAATTATGGGTTCCCCAGGTGGCTAAATGGTAAAGAATCTGCCTGCCAATGAAGGAGACATGGGTTCAATCCGTGGTCTAGGAAGATCCCCTGGAGAAGGAAATAGCAACCCACTGCAGTATTCTTCCCTGGAGGAAGGGAAGGAGGAGCCTGGCAGGCTACAGTCCAAGGGATCACAAAGAGCCGGACACAACTCAGTGACTAAGCAACAACAAATTACATATATTCTAATTACTTTTACACAATTGTTTCTTCTTTATTTAACTGCATATATAGCACTTCCAAAATCACTGCAGATGGTGACTGCAGCCATGAAATTAAAAGATGTTTACTCCTTGGAAGGAAAGTTATGACCAACCTAGATAGCATATTAAAAAGCAGAGACATTACTTTGCCAACAAAGATCTGTCTGGTCAAGGCTATGGTTTTTCCAGTGGTCATGTATGGATGTGAGAGTTGGACTGTAAAGAAAGCTGAGCACTGAAAAATTGATGCTCTTGAACTGTGGTGTTGGAGAAGACTTTTGAGAGTCCCTTGGACTGCAAGGAGATCCAACCAGTCCATCCTAAAGAAATAAGTCCTGGGTGTTCATTGGAAGGACTGATGCTGAAGCTGAAACCCCAGTACTTTGACCACCTCATGGGAAGAGTTGACTCATTGGAAAAGACCCTGATGCTGGGAGGGATTGGGGGCAGGAGGAGAAGGGGACGACAGAGGATGAGATGGCTGGATGGCATCACCGACTCTATGGACATGAGTTTGAGTAAACTCTGGGAGTTGGTGATGGACAGGGAGGCCTGGCGTGCTGCAATTCATGGGGTCACAAAGAGTTGGACATGACTGAGCGACTGAACTGAACTGATAGCACTTA
Source organism: Dama dama (assembly GCF_033118175.1). Classification (NCBI taxonomy): domain Eukaryota; kingdom Metazoa; phylum Chordata; class Mammalia; order Artiodactyla; family Cervidae; genus Dama; species Dama dama. Next base: position 21,576,959 of record NC_083691.1, on the reverse strand, counting down.
TGTGTGTGTGACTCAGTGACTGAACAACAACAAACAGCTTAATTAATTTGATTACCGAGTGATGTGAGAGAAAAGAAAAGCAGAGGAAATGAGAACAGAGCATGGATTGCATTCTGAGAAACCTTGATTTAAATAACAGGTAGAATATACAAAATGATTTGAAATGGAAAGCCCCAGAGTAAGTGACTTTGTGGGAGATGTGTAGTAGGGGGAAAAAAAAAAAAGGCAGGGGATGGGGATGAGTAGAGGAAACACTGCAATACCACTGAGGAAAAACATGATTAGGATTCGAAATTAAGGCATTTATTAGGTCAATTGAATAGAAGACCTTCACTAGAGATTTAAGAATTTATGAAGAGGAAAGAAGAGAATGAAAGCTGAAGTGGGACCCTGAATAAAACTAGTTGTTCGGTTGTTTTAATATTAGCTGTGTTCTTTAAGAAAAAAAAAAATACTGATCTTTAAATACGTTTAAGAGGAAATCAGTGGACAAGAGAGCAGATAATGAGTAAGGTAAATTCTTTTGAGAGACCCCAAATTCAACTGTTAGGTGGTAAAACAGATCTCCTTCTGTTTGTCTGGAATGAAAGGAGGGGCAGAGGCGAATCTCCTCTTGGTTTAAGAAAATCAGAGAAAAGTCCACCTGATAAAAGAAAAGTAGAATGCAGTGTAGGACAATTGTAGAGATGAATAATTGAAGAGCAGGTTGAAAGAACAGAAAAGCAAACTTACTAGAAATAAAGTTACTGTGGGAACTCTAAGTCAATGTTTGAAGAAGACCATAGATTTTTAATAACATCAGTCTGTCTGGTTACATGATTTATGTTTTCTCAAGATGCCTAGATTCAAGAATCTCAAGGGTAGATATTTTTAAAGTGTTTTGGCAGAGTGAAAACAAAAAAAGGTAAAGGGAAAAGGAAGTATTAGATATGGGTGATATATCAGAATACTGGATTTTCATTAAAATTATTTATAGACCTATGTGAAAAACAGACAGGGCTTCCCTGTTGCTCAGCTGGCAAAGAATCCTCCTGCAATGTGGGAGACCTGGGTTCATTCCCTGGGTTGGGAAGATCCCCTGGAGAAGGGAAAGTCTACCCACTCCAGTATTCTGGCCTGGAGAATTCCATGGACTGTATAGTCCATGGGGTTGCAAAGAGTCGGACACGGCTGAGTGACTTTCATTCTCACTCAAAAAACAGACAAGCTACACACAAGTTATGATCTACCTTGTGGAAGAAGGGTCTTATTCTGTAAGAACCCTAATGAAAATCTGTTTTAAAAATTACAGATCTCTGGATATACAGTCAGAGCATAGAACACTTTTCACAATCCCATAATCTAAGCACATTGGAAATGGACGAGAAGAAAGAGGAAAAAGTATAGGCTAAAATGTTTTAATCACATTAAAACCCAGTTACAGTATTTGTAGTTGAGAGAAAGCAAAGGAAGAAGAGAACAGAAAGTCTTTACAGCTTCAGAGTTTGAGTACATCAGGTAAAGACAATACTTAGAATGAGCCCATAAGAATGAATGGAAAGATAAGAGTTGAGTAGAATATCGTCAGGAACATGATTAAGGAACTGAAAAGCCAGGTCATTAAATGGACCTTTCAGCTTCATCTTATTATAAAACAATCAACTTGTTTACACTAATAAAATTCTCATTTTCAGTATCTCCATCCATAAAATATAACTGAGGATATCTATGATTAATTTCAGCTCTAAATATAGTACGGAATTATGAATGCTCTTCAAGTTTCATCAATGTGCATACAAAACTATTTGTGTTATTCCATCCCTGGAACTTCTTACATCAAAAATTTTTCCTTTGATAAATTTATATAGCTAATTCTGTTACCTAATTGTATTCACTGGCTTATAGAGAAAACTAGTGGATTTCTGAAAGAAAAAAAAATCCTTTGATTAATGTATTTATATTTACATTTGTGAGAATCAGTGAAGCAGTATTCGATGCACTTTTATGTCATCAGTCATGCAAACCAGATTCATACTTTATATATTTCTTGTATTTATAAATTTTTAAGAACAAGTTGAGGGAGTTAATATGATACCAACAACAAAAATGGTTGATTCATGAACACTGAAAAATTAAGGAGAGGTCAACTGAGTCATTTTTTAAAAAGAGAAAACAATCATATCAACTTTGAGAGCACCAAACTTCAGTTTTTAATAGTTTTAGTTGGTGATAAGTACAGAAAATAAAGCTGGAAAACAAGAAGACATTGCAAATTCTCTCTAAAAAAGCAGATAATGAGTTGAATAAATTTAATTTTGTAAGCCAAAATGATAAAGAGGATTTCATTTTGGGATTTTATAATTGCCATTTTGAAATGAATTGACTTTTGGAAAGAATCTCCTGCTAGAACTCTCACTTTTAATAGATAAATTTACATCTATGTAAGTATAAAATGAAATTGAAAAAAAAAATGATTATTCACCATCTAATTTGCTTAAACATTAAAAAATCCATAGATAAAACTAATTTGACAAGCTTTGTTTTATAAACATATATTTCAAAGAAAGATACAATGATAGAAGCAAAAATTTTTTTGTGAACGTGTTGAAGCTAAATAATTATAAATTTCTTAAAAATAATTGAATTGAGGATATATCTTCTAATATAGCTTGCTTTGAATGCTTACCAATTATCTCAACACTTAGACATTTTCTCAATCAGAAATATGGTCTATATAGAAAAGTAAGCTAAAGAAAGCAAATTATAATTTTTTTCATTTTAAGTATAACTTTTAAGAAAATTATAGTATTTTTGTGAAAAATGTTTAAAATGCCAAAGCCACATGGAAATATATGTACCTTGCTCAATAAAATACCAATAACATGCAATAAATGATAACAGATATGACTAAGAAACCAATTACAATATGTCTATTTTTTATTTGAACTATAGTTGATTTGCAATATTGCATTAGTTTCAAATACACAGCAAAGTGATTCAGTTTTATATATATATTTATATATGTGTGTGTGTATATATTCTTTACCAGATAAATTATAGATTATTATAAGATATTGAATATAGTTCCCTGTTCAGTTCAGTTCAGTCACTCAGTCATGTCTGACTCTTTGTGACCCATGGACTTCAGCGTGCCAGGCTTCCCTGTAGATTACCACCCCCAGAGCTTGCTGAAACTCGTGTCTATCGAGTTGGTGGTGCCATCCAACCATCTCATCCTCTGTCGCCCCCTTCTCCTCCTGCCTTCAATCTTTCCCAGCATCAGGGTCATTTCTAAAGAGTCAGTTCTTTGCATCAGGTGGCCAAAGTATTGGAGTTTCAGCTTCAGCATCAGACTTTCCAATGAATATTCAGGACTGATTTACTTCAGGATTGACTGGTTGGATCTCCTTACTGTCCAGGGGACTCTGAAGAGTCTTCTCCAACATCACAGTTCCCTGTGCTGTACAGAAAATCCTTATTTATTTTATATACAGTATTGTGTATCTATTAATCCCATATTCCTAATTTATCATTTCCTCCACCCTTTCTACCTTGGTAACTGCTATATTCTAAACAATATGAAGTTTATTTTTTAACTTCTTGTAGGTACATTTTTTTAATTAAATTTTTTAAAATATTTGAATGGAGCAATATTTTCTTTAGGTTCACCAATAAAATAACACCAATTTGTTGATCAAAAAGTACATGATGTTTGTTAAGATATAATTGACATAATATGTTGTTTGGGTTTTACAACATAATGATTTATTAAGTACATCATTTTATGTGTTTTTATTACCTTTTTAACTCTCAAAATTTCCCCATTTTGAGAATAAATTTTATGATTATCCTAACTCTGGAATTGAGAAGTTTAAAATAAGCAATAGGGAACCATTGAAAAGTCCTGTGCAGGGTTTGCTTAATAACTTTTGTGCTTGAGAAGATAACTGCCGTTTGTTCCTGGAAAAGAAAGAATTGAGTCAGACTTTGAGGGATTATAACAAACAGAAATGTGCTAACTTAAACTTTTCCTTTTCTTGAAAATTTTAAAAGAAGGGCACTCCAAGGAATTAATAAAATACATCATATGCCTCTACTAGAAAAGCATCTAAATATTTTTTGTTTGTTTGCTCTGAAAATCTATAGAGACACTTTTCTTTAGACTGAAAAGAATCAAGATGTTTTTTAGTGAGAGCTGCGAATAAATTATCTTTGGGCAAAGGAAAGTATTCTAGTTGTACTTCACTTTATTTTGAAGTTGGAAAGTAACAGCATATTGAATTTTAATAAATCTGACAAGTTTAAATTAACCAGGGAATAGCACTTTAAAGGAAAGAGCTATTTTTATAATGGAAATAATACTTTTGTAGTGCAAATTACAACTCATAACATATGTTTTGTAAATTCACATTTACTAAGTCTTTAACTAGCAGAGTGCATAAGTACTCAAAAATGAATGTCTTCCCAGAATGTTTTAAGAAACGATTCACTTAGTAAGGAAAAATAATGAATGTTTGATCTGAGCAGGTACAGTGTTAAAGGAAACCGCCCATTCTGTGGAGGGATAATAATGAATAAAGCATAATATATATCCTTCAGTTCACAAAGTAAGCAAGGAGGCAGACACAGGCTGTGAAAAGCATCATAAAATGTTTTGGGTTGTGAAACCATAAGTAGGAGGAAAGAACGAAATTAATATTGCCAAATTCATTCATTTTGGGTCTCAAAGAATCTCATGGGAGAACATAGGATAGAAGTAGGGTTGCCAGATAAAATATAGGAGGCACAGCTAAATCCAAAATTCAAATCAAATGAATAATGTTTTGTTTTTATATAGGTGTGTGTAGGGTCTCCTTACATATAGAGTGTACTTATAAAATATTTTTATATACATATGCATATTTATTGTAAAATAATTACCACAATCAAACTAATTAATATATGATCACCTTATATAGTTTCCTTTCTGTGTGTGTATGTAGGGAGAATAAATAAGATCTAGGGCTCCCGAAGTGATGCTAGTGGTAAAGAACCAGCCTGCCAATGCAGCAGACACCGGTTTGATCCCTGGATCAGGAAGAGCCCCTGGAGTAGAAGATGGCAACCTGCTCCAATATTCTTGCCTAGAAAATCCCATGGACAGTGGCGCCTGGCAGACTATAGTCCATGGGGCCACAGAAAGTCGGACACAACGTGAGACTGAGCAGGCACCCATGTTGTTAACTACACAATACATTGTATCCTCAGAACTGACTCAGTTTACAATGGAAAGTTTGTACCCTTTGACCAACATCTACCCACTCTCCACTCCCTACTCCCGAGTAACTACTGAAATACTCTTTGATCGTACGAGTTTGACTTTATTATAGAATCCACATATAAGTGAGATCATACAATATTTGTCTTCCTAGGTCTGGCTTATTTCACTTAGCATAACGTCTTCCAGGTTGACAAAAACAGTAGGATTTCCTTCTTTATTATGGCTGAATATATGCCAAATTTTCTTTATCCATTCATCCATTGATAGATACTTAGATTTTTTTCTTATATCCTGGTTATTGTGAATAATTCAGTAAACATATGGGTACAGATATGTTTTTAAGATATTTCACTTTCTTTGAATATGTATCCAGTAATGGGATTCCTGGATATATGTATATGCTATATACATTCTATTTTTAATTGAGGAATCTTCATAACTTTTTCCATAATGGCTGAACCAATTAATATTTCCACCAGCAGAGTTCAAGTGTTCCCTTTTCTCCACAGTCTTGCCGATGCTCGTTATCTCTTATCTTTTTTTTTTTTTTTTAAGGGTTTTTTTTTTATTATTATTATTTTTTTTTTCCAGTGGGTTTTGTCATACATTAATATGAATCAGCCATGGATTTAAATGTATTCTCAATCCCGATCCCCCCTCCCACCTCCCTCTCCACCCGATTCCTCTGGTTCTTCCTAGTGCACCAGGCCGGAGCACTTGTCTCGTGCATCCCACCTGGGCTGGTGATCTGTTTCACCATAGATAGTATACATGCTGTTCTTTTGAAATATCACACCCTCACATTCTCCCACAAAGTTCAAAAGTCTGTTCTGTATTTCTGTGTCTCTTTTTCTGTTCTGCATATAGGGTTATCGTTATCACCTTTCTAAATTCCATATACATGTGTCAGTATGCTGTAATGTTCTTTATCTTTCTGGCTTACTTCACTCTGTATAAGGGGCTCCAGCTTCATCCATCTCATTAGGACTGGTTCAAATGAATTCTTTTTAATGGCAGAGTAATATTCCATGGTGTATATGTACCACAGCTTCCTTATCCATTCATCTGCTGATGGGCATCTAGGTTGCTTCCATGTTCTGGCTATTATAAACAGTGCTGCGATGAACATTGGGGTGCACGTGTCTCTTTCAGATCTGGTTTCCTCAGTGTGTATGCCCAGAAGTGGGATTGCTGGGTCATATGGCAGTTCTATTTCCAGTTTTTTAAGAAATCTCCACACTGTTTTCCATAGCGGCTGTACTAGTTTGCATTCCCACCAACAGTGTAAGAGGGTTCCCTCTTCTCCACACCCTCTCCAGCATTGATTGCTTGTAGACTTTTGGATAGCAGCCATCCTGACTGGCATGTAATGGTACCTCATTGTGGTTTTGATTTGCATTTCTCTAATAATGAGTGATGTTGAGCATCTTTTCATGTGTTTGTTAGCCATCTGTATGTCTTCTTTGGAGAAATGTCTGTTTAGTTCTTTGGCCCATTTTTTGATTGGGTCATTTATTTTTCTGGAATTGAGCTTCAGGAGTTGCTTGTATATTTTTGAGATTAATCCTTTGTCTGTTTCTTCATTTGCTATTATTTTCTCCCAATCTGAGGGCTGTCTTTTCACCTTACTTATAGTTTCCTTTGTAGTGCAAAAGCTTTTAAGTTTCATTAGGTCCCATTTGTTTAGTTTTGCTTTTATTTCCAATATTCTGGGAGGTGGGTCATAGAGGATCTTGCTGTGATTTATGTCGGAGAGTGTTTTGCCTATGTTCTCCTCTAGGAGTTTTATAGTTTCTGGTCTTACATTTAGATCTTTAATCCATTTTGAGTTTATTTTTGTGTATGGTGTTAGAAAGTGTTCTAGTTTCATTCTTTTACAAGTGGTTGACCAGTTTTCACAGCACCACTTGTTAAAGAGGTTGTCTTTTTTCCATTGTATATCCTTGCCTCCTTTGTCAAAGATAAGGTGTCCATAGGTTCGTGGATTTATCTCTGGGCTTTCTATTCTGTTCCATTGATCTATATTTCTGTCTTTGTGCCAGTACCATACTGTCTTGATGACTGTGGCTTTGTAGTAGAGTCTGAAGTCAGGCAGGTTGATTCCTTCAGTTCCATGCTTCTTTCTCAAGATTACTTTGGCTATTCGAGGTTTTTTGTATTTCCATACAAATTGTGAAATTCTTTGGTCTAGTTCTGTGAAGAATACCGTTGGTAACTTGATAGGGATTGCATTGAATCTATAGATTGCTTTGGGTAGAATAGCCATTTTGACAATATTGATTCTTCCAATCCATGAACACGGTATGTTTCTCCATCTATTTGTGTCCTCTTTGATTTCTTTCATCAATGTTTTATAGTTTTCTATGTATAGGTCCTTTGTTTCTTTAGGTAGATATACTCCTAAGTATTTTATTCTTTTTGTTGCAATGGTGAATGGTATTGTTTCATAATTTCTCTGTCTGTTTTTTCATTGTTAGTATATGGGAATGTAAGGGATTTCCGTGTGTTAATTTTATATCCTGCAACTTTACTATATTCATTGATTAGCTCTAGTAATTTTCTGGTAGAGTCTTTAGGGTTTTCTATGTAGAGGATCATGTCATCTGCAAACAGTGAGAGTTTCACTTCTTCTTTTCCTATCTGGATTCCTTTTACTTCTTTTTCTGCTCTGATTGCTGTGGCCAGAACTTCCAACACTATGTTGAATAGTAGTGGTGAGAGTGGGCACCCTTGTCTTGTTCCTGATTTCAGGGGAAATGCCTTCAATTTTTCACCATTGAGGGTGATGCTTGCTGTGGGTTTGTCATATATAGCTTTTATTATGTTGAGGTATGTTCCTTCTATTCCTGCTTTTTGGAGAGTTTTAATCATAAATGAGTGTTGAATTTCGTCAAAGGCTTTCTCTGCATCTATTGAGAGAATCATATGGTTTTTATCTTTCAATTTGTTAATGTGGTGTATCACATTGATTGATTTGCGGATATTAAAGAATCCTTGCATTCTTGGGATAAAGCCCACTTGGTCATGGTGTATGATTTTTTTAATATGTTGTTGGATTCTGTTTGCTAGAATTTTGTTAAGGATTTTTGCATCTATGTTCATCAGTGATATTGGCCTGTAGTTTTCTTTTTTTGTGGCATCTTTGTCTGGTTTTGGAATTAGGGTGATGGTGGCCTCATAGAATGAGTTTGGAAGCTTACCTTCTTCTGCAATTTTCTGGAAGAGTTTGAGTAAGATAGGTGTTAGCTCTTCTCTAAATTTTTGGTAGAATTCAGCTGTGAAGCCATCTGGTCCTGGGCTTTTGTTTGCTGGAAGATTTTTGATGACAGTTTCGATTTCCTTGCTTGTGATGGGTCTGTTAAGATCTTCTATTTCTTCCTGGTTCAGATTTGGAAAGTTATACTTTTCTAAGAATTTGTCCATTTCATCCAAGTTGTCCATTTATTGGCATAGAGCTGCTGGTAGTAGTCTCTTATGATCCTTTGTATTTCAGTGTTGTCTGTTGTGATCTCTCCATTTTCATTTCTAATTTTGTTAATTTGGTTTTTCTCTCTTTGTTTCTTAATGAGTCTTGCTAATGGTTTGTCAATTTTGTTTATTTTTTCAAAAAACCAGCTTTTAGCTTTGTTGATTTTTGCTATGGTCTCTTTAGTTTCTTTTGCATTTATTTCTGCCCTGATTTTTAAGATTTCTTTCCTTCTGCTAACTCTGGGGTTCTTCATTTCTTCCTTCTCTAATTGCTTTAGGTGTAGAGTTAGGTTATTTAATTGGTTTTTTTCCTGTTTCTTGATGTAAGCCTGTAATGCTATGAACCTTCCCCTTAGCACTGCTTTTACAGTGTCCCATAGGTTTTGGGTTGTTGTGTTTTCATTTTCATTCATTTCTATACATATTTTGATTTCTTTTTTGATTTCTTCTATGATTTGTTGGTTATTCAGAAGCGTGTTATTTAGCCTCCATATGTTTGAAGTTTTAACAATTTTTTCCCTGTAATTGAGATCTAATCTTACTGCACTGTGGTCAGAAAAGATGACTGGAATGATTTCAATTTTTTTGAATTTTCCAAGACCAGATTTATGGCCCAGGATGTGATCTATTCTGGAGAATGTTCCGTGTGCACTTGAGAAAAAGGTGAAGTTGATTGTTTTGGGGTGAAATGTCCTATAGATATCAATTAGGTCTAGCTGGTCCATTGTGTCATTTAAGGTTTGTGTTTCCTTGTTAATTTTCTGTTTAGTTGATCTATCCATAGTTGTGAGTGGGGTATTAAAGTCTCCCACTATTCTTGTGTTACTATTAATTTCCTCTTTCATACTCGTTACCGTTTGCCTTACATATTGCGGTGCTCCTATGTTGGGTGCATATATATTTATAATTGTTATATCTTCTTTTTTGATTGATCCTTTGATCATTATGTAGTGTCCTTCTTTGTCTCTTTTCACTTCCTTTATTTGAAAGTCTATTTTATCTGATATGAGTATTGCGACTCCTGCTTTCTTTTGGTCTCCATTTGCATGAAATATTTTTTTCCAGCCCTTCACTTTTAGTCTGTATGTGTCTCTTGTTTTGAGGTGGGTGTCTTGTAGACAGCATATATAGGGGTCTTGTTTTTGTATCCATTCAGCCAATCTTTGTCTTTTGGTTGAGGCATTCAACCCATTTACATTTAGGGTAATTATTGATAGGTGTGGTCCCGTTGCCATTTACTTTGTTGTTTTGGGTTCACGTTTATACAACCTTTCTGCATTTCCTGTCTAGAGAAGATCCTTTAGCATTTGTTGAAGAGCTGGTTTGGTGGTGCTGAATTCTCTCAGCTTTTGCTTATCTGTAAAGCTTTTGAATTCTCCTTCATATCTGAATGAGATCCTTGCTGGATACAGTAATCTAGGTTGTAGGTTATTCTCTTTCATTACTTTCAGTACGTCCTGCCATTCCCTTCTGGCCTGGAGGGTTTCTATTGATAGATCAGCTGTTATCCTTATGGGAATCCCTTTGTGTGTTATTTGTTGTTTTTCCCTTGCTGCTTTTAATATTTGTTCTTTGTGTTTGATCTTTGTTAATTTGATTAATATGTGTCTTGGGGTGTTTCGCCTGGGGTTTATCCTGTTTGGGACTCTCTGGGTTTCTTGGATTTGGGTGGCTATTTCCTTCCCCATTTTAGGGAAGTTTTCAGCTATTATCTCCTCGAGTATTTTCTCATGGCCTTTCTTTTTGTCTTCTTCTTCTGGAACTCCTATGATTTGAATGTTGGGGTGTTTCACAGTGTCCCAGAGGTCCCTGAGGTTGTCCTCATTTCTTTTGATCCTTTTTTCTTTTTTCCTCTCTGCTTCATTTATTTCCACCATTTTATCTTCTACCTCACTTATCCTATCTTCTGCCTCCGTTATTCTACTCTTGGTTCCCTCCAAAGTGTTTTTGATCTCATTCATTGCATTATTCATTTGTAATTGACTCTTTTTTATTTCTTCTAGGTCTTTATTAAACAGTTCTTGAATCTTTTCAATCTTTGTTTCCAGGCTATTTATCTGTAACTCCATTTTGTTTTCAAGATTTTGGATCATTTTTATTATCATTATTCTAAATTCTTTTTCAGGTAGATTCCCTATCTCCTCCTCTTTTGTTTGACTTGGTGTGCATTTTTCATGTTCCTTTACCTGTTGGGTATTTCTTTGCCTTTTCATCTTGTTTAGATTGCTGTATCTGGAGTGGGCTTTCTGTATTCTGGAGGTCTGTGGTTCCTTTTTGTTGTGGAGGATTAACCCAGTGGGTGGGGTTAGACGATTGGCTTGTCGAGATTTCCTGGTTAGGGAAGCTTGCGTCAGTGTTCTGGTGCGTGGAACTTGATTTCTTCTCTTTGGAGAGCAATGGAGTGAGTGCCCAGTAATGAGTTTTGAGATGGGTCTATGTGTTAGGTGTGACCTTGGGCAGCCTGTATGTTGATGTTCAGGGCTATGTTCCTGCATTGCTGGAGAATTTGCATGGTATGTCTTGCTCTAAAACTTATTGGCTCTTGTGTGGTGGTTGGTTTCAGTGTAGGTATAGGGGCTTTTGGACAGTCACTTATTACTTAAAGTTCCTTGTAGTCAGGAGTTTTCTGGTGTTCTCAGGTTTTGGGCTTAAGTCTCCTGCCTCTGGATTTCAGTTTTATTCTTCCTGTAGTCTCAGGACTTCTCAAACTATACAGCCCTGATAAGAAAACTTCTAGGTTAATGGCTAAAAGATTCTCCCCCGTTAGGGACACCCAGAGAGGTTCACAGAGTCACATGAAGAAGAGGAGAGGGAGGAGGGAGATAGAGATGAACAGGAGGAGAAAAAGGGGGACTCAAGAGGAGAGAGACAGATCTATGCAGCTGTCTGTTCCCAGAGTGTTCTCCGTAGCCCAGTCACCTACAAAGATTCACAGAATTGGATTGGGAAGAGAAGGGGAAAGGAGGAAATAGAGGTGTTCTGAGGTAGAAAACAGAGAGTCAAGATTGGTAGAGAATAATCTTCGGTTTAAAAATAGGGCTTCTCTTCTTTTTTTTTTTTTTTTTGTAAGGTTATAGTGTATTGAAAATGAAAATTAAGGAGTAGTAGAGGAGTACTAGAGGACTTTAAAAGAAATAAAAGAAAAAGAAAAATAGAAAATAGAAGAGAAAAAGGAAAGAAAAAAAGAGAAAAAAAGAAAGAAAAAGAAAAAAAAAAAAAGAAACAAAAAAAATTTTTTTTCCCCCCTAATTAAAAAATCGTAAAAGTCTATGGAAATGAAAGTTAAGGAGTAATGGGGGAGTAATAGGGGATTTTAAAGGAAAATAAAAGAGAAAAAATAAAAAAGAAAAAAGAAAAAAAAAAGAAAAAATAAAAAAAAATTTAAAAAAGAGAAAAAAGTAAAATTATATCTAGGAGTTTCTCTGGAGCTGTTGCGGTCAGTGTGGGTTCGGCTCAGTTTCAGATAGCTCCTCGTTCCAGCTTACGCTTCTCGATATCTACAGGCTCCTCCGGTGTAGTCAATGTTTCCTAGAGGGATTTTAATCTGTTGCACCAGTCCCTTCTGAAGCGGTTCCCTTTGTTTATTTGGCTTCTGTTTGCCGGTCTCTTCAGAGCCTCATTTCCGCCCTGACACAGGCGGGCGGAGGTGGACTCTTATTCAGGTAGCTAGTTCCGTCGTATCTCTTATCTTTTTGATAATAGCCATCCTAACAAGTACGAGATGATGTCTAATTGCAGTTTTGATTTGTATTTCCCTGGTGATTGGCAATATTGATTATCTTTTCAGGTACATGTTTGTCATACTTTGGAAAACTGTTTAGGTTTTTGCCCATTTTTACATTTGCTGTTGATGATGATAATGATTATTATTACTATTGAATTTCATGACATTTATATTTTGGAGGTATTAACCCCTTATTAGATATATGGTTTGCAAATATTATCTCTCATTTCCTAGACTGCCTTTTTATTTGTTGCTCTAGTGAGGATTTCCATTACTATGTTAAATTTAAGAGGGCATTCTTTTCTTGTCCCTAATCTTAGAGGAAAATCTTTCAACATTTACCATTGAATATGATGTTAGCTATGGGCTTATCATATATGGCCCTTATTTTGTTGAGGTACAGTCCTTCCATACCTAATTTGTTGTCAGTGTTTATAATGAAGGGTGTTGAAGTTTCTCAAGTGCATTTTCCTGCATCTTTTGAGATGACCATATGAGTTTTGTCCTTCATTTTTTTAATGTTTATGATTTCCCAATTTCATTTGTGTGTCTCTGTGTTCTACTGTATCTCATATCTCACTATGCTCCTTCAAGATGATTATTTTTAGATCTTTGTCAGGCAATTCATAGATCTCTGTATCTTTAAGATCAATTACTGAAGCTTTATTACATTCTTTTACTGGTGTCATACCTGCTTGATTCTTTGTGATCTGTGTATACTTTTGCTGGTGTCTGTGCATTTGAAGGAGCAAATCTCATCTAGTCTTTACAGACTGTTCTTGACAAATAAAGACTTTCTCTAGCCAATTCTGATAGATAATGATAATATCTCTGAAATCAAAGTTGTGCTGTGTTGGATCCAGTTTATGAGGCTATCGCTGAGCCTAAGTCCCTTTGTAGTTGATGGGTCTGTTACCAGGGGCTCAGGCTAGTGTGAATCCTGTCTGGTTACTGGGTGAACAGTGTTGACCTTGATTGGTCAGGAGGTGCTAGGACAAATACCTGCTTCAAGGTACATAGTGGGATCTGAAAACATTAGGCCTCTCATCAGGTTAATGGATGGGTGTGACTCCCACCAATTTCCTTGAAGAACATCTTCTAGGTCACTAAGCATGTCCCTGGGTAGGCAAGTCTGGCCCAAGAGCATGGCTGAGAGGGGGTCTGGGTGTCAGAGTTGTGTTAGGGTTCATAGCCTAATGAGATCTGATGCTGGAGGATGGATGGGTGTGTTTCCTGTCAAGTCCCCACTTGCTCTTTGGAAGAAAAGCTATGACAGTCAGACAGTATATTAAAAAGCAGAGACTTTATTTCCAACAAAGGTCTGTATAGTCAAAGCTATAGTTTTTCCAGTAGTAACGTATGGATGTGAGAGTTGGACCATAAAGAAGGCTGTGCACCAAAGAACTGATGCTTTCAAATTGTGGTGCTGGAGAAGACTGTTGAGAGTCTGTTAGATTTCAAGGAAATCCAACCAGTCCATCCTAAAGGAAATCAATCCTGAATATTCTTTGGATGGACTAATGCTGAAGCTGAAGCTCCAATACTTTGGGTACCTGATGGGAAGAGACAACTCATCGGAAAAGACCCTGATACTGGGATAGATTGAGGACAGGAGGAGAAGGAATCAACAGAAGATGAGATGGTTGAATGGTATCACCAACTCAGTGGACTTGAGTTTAAGCTAACTCCGGGAGATAGTGAAGGTCAGCGAAGACTGGCGTGCTGCAGTCCATAGGGTCTCAGAGCTGGACATGACTGAGTGACTAAAGAATAGCAACAACAAACCTAGATCCTAAAACTCCTACAGGGAAACTTCTATCTGTGGGTGGCTTCCAAGTTATTGTTGCTGCAGGGGATACAAGTGAAGAATCTTTGATTCTGCTATCTTGCTGAGGCAAGGTTCAAGGAAGGCAATTTACAGCAAGCTGAAACTAATAGACATCTCAAACTCATCAAAAAAAAAAAAAAAAAACCTCTTGCAATGGATCATGTCCATTCTTAATACATATATCTTCAGCTCTATACATTATATAAGAATCCATTTTTAGTCTTTTTAAGAGACCATTTTGAGGACATTTTTCTTTAATCAATTGAAATTCAAATCATAAATTTATAGAGAGCAAATCAACTCAGTGTTCTCTGCAAATATATTTGGAAGTATAGTTAAAGCAATGTTTACACTTGGTGACAAGTGTTTTTATAAACAAAAATTGAACAATGGCCTAATTAAATGCCTGTCACATACAAAGAATTGTTTGTTTATTCTAGTAATGGAGTCTTTTGCTAAATTCTAATAGTCTATATTGAAATATATAAACAATGCATATCAAATTAAAATATAAGTTACATGAGGTTGTTAACTAATAATAAAAATGAACGTATTCCTACTGCAAAAAAAAATCATCTTTATCAATAGTATATAAGGGCAGATTGCATGAATCATTATGCAAATAGAATCAGACTTTGAAATAGTTTAACTAAAAAGTTGACTTACTTCATCTAGATTTCATCTTAGGCCCTCACTGAGAGGCACTGCTAGCTTAGATTTTGCCTTTGCATAAATAAGAACAGAAAGTTGCCTGTTCTAGGTGGGAATTTTCAGACACAGACACCCCTGCCAAAAAATCTCAGGGAAACACTTGTCAACGGAAACGGGTTGGATTCATGCCCACTTCACCCTCATGCCCAAGCCCTCCTGTATAAGATTCTATGTGTGCAATGCATAGGTTGGCCAGGACTTGAAAGCTTCCACTGAAAAGCCCTTCTATATCCATCCCAGGTAGACAAAAGTGAGTGGGAACAAACTTTGGAATAGAAGAATAGCATTAGCTTAGGTTAAAAAAAAAAAAAAAAAAAGGCAGGATGAATCCAAAAGACATTCTTATACAAACAGACACACACATCTACCTACCTACAACAAAAATTGTGAATTGACAGCAATAAAGCTTGATTTTTCATGTGGCTATTTTCAAGTGACAGGAGAGACAGAATTGACAGGAAGGTGGGCTAGCAAAGCAAAGGTCACAGTATTGGAAATGAGAGATGATTACCACACTGAGGAACATTTTAGAAGCAGAGCTAGAGAGAAAGGTTTAACAGCATTGCATCACTTCTCTTCTTCTCATGATTACTATGCTGAAATCCTCTTAATCCAGAGCTAAGTGGATGACAGAATGATCCCTTGCTCCTCACCAGAATAATATTCCATTGTCCCTATATATACTATTCAAATAAGGTATATTTAGGATTCAGACTTGCAGATGAATAAGAAAAAAAGAGATTATGTATGTGAAGAATTTATGAAAAATTCAGGAAGTAGCTACCAAAGATCTCTTTGGTGATTTAAAATCTTTCATTTGTTATTTAAAGGAAACATTTTCAAAGTAATTCATGAATGGAATTAGTATGAAAAAGTAAGCTAAAGTTTCTGTAAATTTCAAATGATTTTATTTGACATGGTTATTAAATTAAGAATGGCAAAGTTAAGACATTCATGGAAAACAAACAGTACTGTTAGCATTATCAGAAATGGCAAGCTTCTTCATAAAAGAACATAATTTATTTTCCTCCCTTCTGTATTCTGTTTTTTTTTTTTTCTAATCACTGTCTAGTGTTGAAATAAACAATTAACAATTTAGTCAATAAAATCAGTGGGAAGAGAGCCTAGAGTAGGAATCAAGATTAACAGACAGAATTTAGAGGAAAACCAAATCTGCAGAATGTGTGCTCATTGTGTCCATCATATGTCCTCCTGGGGTGAAACCAATCAGTGGAAGTTGATTTTCCCCTTAATCCTTAAGCAAAGATTTTACTGTGCTTCTTACAAAAATAGGATCACAGAAAAGAGAAAGGTACTCATCTTTGCCACTGACCTTTGAAAGGAGAACTTTATAAATGTGGACCTCAAACTGACACTGATAAATCGACCAGTCTCTGACTTAATACTACATTCTTAAGTCTCTTAATAGCTCATAATTTTCTGTTAAAAAGAGTGAATAGAATAATTTTGGTAACATACAAATTTAGAATGCAACTTCCTGAAAGGAACTGCTTTATAGAAGTGATGATAAATTGGTTTTTAGCAAAAGAAAAGCCTAATGAGTGTGTAGACAAGTCTATTACATTCAGTTCAATACAGCTCCAGAAATTTTCATTGAATTCCAACTGTTTCTAAAACTCTGTGGCTTCATTTCTTACCCTCATGTACAATTCTCTATGGACTTGGGGGTTAAGGATCACTGATGCTAGCAACCATCATATCTGAAAACAAATTCAGAATTTCAGTGAGCATTTAAGTTTACTCCTTAAGAATAAATGTATCTCTACTCAGTGCACTAAAAAATGGAAAACTTCATTCATATATACTCTGCAATATTCAATAATAGTATGTTCTACAAATTTGAGAACAAAGATAGAAATCATTACTTTTTTGCTATGCTTTAAATTCTACATGAAATAAGGGATTGCTAGTACAATATCTAACTGGACATTAGCAGTTGGGCACAACATATCTCTCAAATATGATTATGGATACCAAAGTATCTTACAAGCCAACAAGATAAATAATGTTGAGAATTATGATCTATCTAAACATCTAAGCCTCTTGATGAAGGTGAAAGAAGAGAGTGAAAAAGCTGGCTTAAAACTCAACATTCAAAAAATGAAGATCATTGCATCCAGTCCCATCACTTCATGGTGAAACAATGGAAACAGTGACAGACTTTATTTTCTTGGGTGCCAAAATCACTGCAGATGGTGACTGCAGCCATGAAATTAAAAGACACTTGCTCTTTGGAAGAAAATCTATGACAAATCTACACAGCTTATTAAAAAACAAAGACATTACTTTGCCAACAAAGTAGTCAAAGCTATGGATTTTCCAATAGTCATGTATGAATGTGAGAGCTGAACCATAAAGAAGGCTGAGCGCCGAAAAATTGATGCTTTTAAACTGTGGTGTTGGAGAAGACTCTTGAGAGTCCCTCGAAATGCAAGGAGATCCAACCAGTCCATCCTGAAGGAAATCAGTCCTGGGTGTTTATTGGAAAGACTGATGCTGAAGCTGAAACTCTAATACTTTGGCCACCTGATGCGAAAAGACCCTGATGCTGGGAAAGATTGAAGGCAAGAGGAGAAGGGGATGACAGAGGATGAGATGGTTGGATGGCATCACTGACTCGATGGATATGAGTTTGAGCAAACTCTGGGAGATGGTGAGGGACAGGGAAGTCTGGTGTGCTGCAGTCCATGGTGTTGCAAAGAGTAGGACATGACTGACTGAACAACACCAAAACATCTAAAAAGTCTTCAGTGGCCACCACTGTTTTGGTGGAAGACATGTCCACTGGGAATCTTAAAATATTAATAACCATTCTGAATTTGGTATGGCCCATGATATTTTCAGCACCTGATGAAGAGGAGACATAAGCTGAGACTTATGAGAAGTAGAAGTGTCCCTGATGAGAAGCACCATTTCCAGGAGAGGAAGTGAATTCATTTGTTTATCAATTACGAACATAAACAGCACACAGGATATGCACGAGGCACTAAAAGGACATGGGGAAGATCAGCAGAATAAGGCAAGGTCCTTGCCTTCAGGGATACTAGTTCATCAGTGACTACAGGGCAAACACAGGAGTGACCAGGCTGCTCCAGAGACACAGAGGAGATGCATTTAACTAGACTTGCTGTGGCATTTGGAAAAGCCCAGTTTGAGTTATAAAAGATGAATAAGAGTTACCTCGATGAAAATGAAAGGAAGGGCAATTCAGAGGAGAAATGGCAAAGCCCGAGGACTCGTCAGAGCCCCATCAGTCCTGCTGGCACACCCTGAACAGGCTCAGCTTTGGAGTATGTCCAGTCTCATTGATTTGTGCAGAATCCAGCAACTAGCATCTGTGTCCTTGTCAGTTTATCTCTTAAGGCCAGAGCTTCCTAAACTGTGGTTGATATGTCAGTCTATAAACTGTTAATGGAGAGTGATGAGTGAAGGCAGGAATCAATAGTTTACAATTTTAATAACCATAAAATTGTAAAATTGCTTACAATTTGGCATTGCTGTGATATTCAAGCACCTGCTCAGTGGTTTTGTCTCCTTGGACGGAATATAAAAAGTTGATCTCTATGCTACTCTTTACAGCACCAAAAAAAAAGAGATGTGCTCAATTCCTAACCTCAGTACGCAGTACCTATATCCGTGCAGATGTAGTCAAGTTAAGGTAGAGATGTTAGGCTGTGTTTTAATCCAGTATGACTGGTGTCCTTAGAAGAAGAGGTAAAACTGAACACAGGCATTCACAGAGAATGTCAGGTGAAGACACATTCATGAAGGGAAGATGCCACCTGATGATGTGGCAGCAACTGAAAAGGATGTCAAGGGTTGTCAGAAGGCCACCAGAAGCTAAAGGAAGTGAGAAAGAATTCCCTCTAAAGGTTTCAATGAGAAGAGACACTCCCCATCAACACCTCCGTTTCAGACATCTGGGCTTTGTACACATGAGCAATAAAGGCAACCAACACAGCTAATCATAGGAAAACAAACACACACAGTCCTTCGTCACAGATAGCTTGCAAAGTTCTGCCCTAGATAAAATAAAAAATGAAACCAGCAGTGGCAAAGCAGAACCAGAAATGGCCCAGAGATAAGCAGAGTCTAAAGAGAATTGACAGACGCATCAGAATCAGACAGGCAGTGCAACTGAAGAACTCCTCAGCAAGGGACAGGGAAGCACAGAAGCTGCTAATCTGTCTCTGAATGTTGATTATCCAAGCAATGTCTTTCCCACATTCTACATCCCCTCCTGGTCCCATACATTTCTAAAGATAATTTCATTTTACCCAGGACATCTGGCGATCTTCAGAAATGTTTGGGTTAGGAATCTGTGGAATATACAAATCAGTAAATGATGATTCACAGTTATAAATTGTAAAATTTTTATAATCATATTGTACATGATTATTAAAAAGATTAGACACTTCTCTTGCTATGCACCAGGCACCATCCCAACATTTATAAATAGTCTCACTTCATGTTCACGGTGATAAGCGATAATCATTTCTTCGTTTCAGAATTGAGCATAGATGAGTAACTTGCCCCAACTAAATGATTTGCCAATGGAGGAGCCAAACTCCAAACCCAGATTTCTCTGACACTAGTGCTTCAGTTTTTAACCATAATCTCTCGTTACTTCTCCAGAAAAACTGAATGAAGCATGTTTTACTTGCTGATGAAGCTTGAGAATATTTTGCTTATATCTATGCATGTCTGTATACTATTAACTACTCAATAAATATTTGGCACAGTAACATCTAATTTCCTTTTAACTATTCTAACACTCCATTGTTAACTCCATTATACATATTGAGAAATAAACTCTAGTTATTTTAACTTTTTATAGAACTGAAAGAGAAAAAATTAAAACTCAAGATAGACACCATAACCCCAGCCCCTTCCACAGCCTTATTTCTTCTCAGCACTGAGGCGGGGGTCCCAGTTCTCTGTAAGCACTGTTCCAGGGAAGCAGGGAATGTTTCCATTGGGTCCTTTTTTTCTTTCAGTGCCTTCAGGCATATGCTTTCAAGTAGTTTGGTAATGTTTAGAAGGTCTACAGAGTAACCTGAGAAGCAAAAACTCTAGCAGCTGAGAATTAGTTTATCAGATAATCAAAGTATTATAGCAGTTAATTGTGGGCCCTAGAAATAGAACTCATAGGTAAAGACCTGGTCATTTTAACAATCTTATATAATCTTGGACACAACAGCCACATAAGCTACTTTGTAATCTGTAAAATGGGGATGGTACTACCTAACTCACTGGGTAAGAAAATGCTGGCAATTATCATATAAATATTTTAACAAGTATCAGTGAGAATTGATGTTTATGAAACAATTCTATACTTTGTAGTAAAAATGAAAGAGAACAATCTACATGTCTGGCCATTTGCGTATTTTAGTTGTGTCTTCTCCAAATATCCTTATTATTTACTTCCCCAAAGCTTATTACCTCAGAAAACCAACATAGCTGGGTATGTGGTTTGTTTGAAAGTAGAATTGTGTCTTACACAGGCTTAGACAATCCCTTATGGTGCAAGCATATGTCTTATTCCACCATCATTGCTTTCCTTGACTTGTATTTACACTGACAAAAGAGATGTGGTACATATTTCACAATATGCACTGAGAGAAAACCCAAATTCTACATTTATTGTACTTATTTTTGTACTCACTATAATTCCATCATGTTTCCTGGTGTGAAAATCAGATTGATAAATCCCTGCTCTGCTTATTTCAGGGAGTTTTTTATGAAGGCAGAAGTCAAATTACTTTGAAAAATGTGCAACAATAAATAAACAGAGTAGATAAACCTAGAGAACCTATTTATTTAGTCATAAAGACCAAAATAATGCAGTTTCGCTGTAAATAAAATGATGTGTATAAAAATTGTGGGGTTTGAGAAAAATAGAATGAGCTTTTAAATGTATCTTAAAGGTATCACTCTGAGTAGTTCTCTATTATAACCACCATTTTATCACACTTTGTTTAAGATAGATAAAGAATATGGGCATGTTTTAAAAATCAGTTTTATGAACATTAAGTATACAATTCATGAACAAATCTCTAATAATATATTCATCAAATGAAGAACATATTCTAAGAGCCACCTGTCTGCAAGATAGCATGAAAAAATCAAAGTGGAGGAAAGGAAATATTTTGTAGGAGAAACTGAGGTTACAGGCATGGAGTAAGCTTCTTCAGTTAAGGTCAGTTCAGTTCAGTGACTCAGTCGTGTCTGATTCTTTGCGACCCCATGGACTGCAGCACGCCAGGCCTCCCTGTCCATCATCAACTCCTGGAGTCTCCACAAACTCATGTCCATTGAGTCGGTGATGCCATCCAACCATCTCATCCTCTGTCATCCCCTTCTCCTCCCACCCTCATTCTTTCCCAGCATCAGAGTCTTTTCAAATAGGTCAGTTCTTCGCAGCAGGTGGCTTAAGTATTGGAGTTTCATCTTCAACATCAGCCTTTCCAATGAACATTCAGGACTGATTTCCTTTAGGATGGATTGGTTGGATCTCCTTTCAGTCCAAGGGACTCTCAAGAGTCTTCTCCAACACCACAGTTCAAAAGCATCAATTCTGTGCTCAGCTTTCTTTATAGTCCAACTCTCACATCCGTATATGACCACTGGAAAAACCATAGCCTTGACTAGATGGACCTTTGTTGGCAAAGTAATGTCTCTGCTTTTTAATATGCTGTCTAGTTTGGTCATAACTTTCCTTCCAAGGAGTAAGCATCTTTTCATTTCATGGCTGCAATCACCATCTGCAGTGATTTTGGAGCCCAGAAAAATAAAGCCTGCCACTGTTTCCCCATCTATTTGCCATGAAGGGATGGGACTGGATGCCATGATCTTAGTTTTCTGAATGTTGAGCTTTAAGCCAACTTTTTCACTCTCCTTTTTTACTTTCATCAAGAGGCTCTTTAGCTCTTCTTCACTTTCTGCCATAAGGGTGGTGTCATCTGCATATCTGAGGCTATTGATATTTCTCCTGGCAGTCTTGATTCCAGCTTGTGCTTCTTTCCAGCCCAGCGTTTCTCATGATGTACTCTTCATATAAGTTAAATAAATAGGGTGACAATATATAGCCTTCACATACTCCTTTTCCTGTTTGGAACCAGTCTGTTGTTCCATGTTCAGTTCTAACTGTTGCTTCCTTACCTGCATATAGATTTCTCAAGAGATGGGTCAAGTGGTCTGGTATTCCCATCTCTTTCAGAATTTTCCACAGTTTGTTGTGATCCACACAGTCAAAGGCTTTGGCATAGTCAATAAAGCAGAAATAGATGTTTTTCTGGAACTCTCTTGTTTTTTTGATGATCCAATGGATGTTGGCAATTTGATCTCTTCTTCCTCTGCCTTTTTTAAATCCAGCTTGAACATCTGGAAGTTCATGGTTCATGTGTTGTTGAAGCCTAGCTTCGAGATTTTTGAGCATTATTTTACTAGCGTGAGAGATGAGTGCAATTGTGTGGTAGTTTGAGCATTCTTTGGCATTGCCTTCCTTAGAGATTGGAATGAAACTGACCTTTCCAGTCCTTTGGCCATTGCTGAGTTTTCCAAATTTGCTGGCATACTGAGTGCAGCACTTTCACAGCATCATCTTTTAGGATTTGAAATAGCTCAACTGGAATTCCATCACTTCCATTAGCTTTGTTCATAGTGATGCTTCCTAAGGCCCAGTTGACTTCAGATTCCAGGATATCTGGCTCTAGGTGAATGATCACACCACTGTGATTATCTGAGTCATGAAGATCTTTTTTGTATAGTTCTTCTGTTTATTCTTGCCACCTCTTCTGTTATTTCATATATCTATAAAAGAATACTAAGACAGATAGCATTTTAATTGAATAGATAAAGAGGCAAGATCAGAGAAGTTCTATAATTTGTCCAAGGTCACAGAGCTAATTCCAAGCAGAGGCTGGATTCAAAGTGAGTTCTCTGTAAAGGCAAATCCATTATAATGAGCCCAGGCTTCCATAGATTCTTCCTGCTTGTTGGAAAGGAGTTGACACATGTGTAAAATAGCCTCAATTACTAGATGCCAAAGAATTAAAGACTTCCCTGGTGGTTCAGCAGTAAAGATTCAGCCTGCAATGCAAGACATGCAGGAGACTCAGGTTTGATTCCTAGGTCAGAAAGAATCCTTGGAGAGGGGAATGGCATCCCATTCCAGTATTTTTTGCCTGAAAAATCCCATGGATAGAGGATCCTGGCAAGCTACAGATCATGGGGTCACAAAGAGTCAGACATGACTGAGCACACGAGCACAGAATGCCTCTGAGGTCATGGTAATCCACACAAAACCAGGATATATTCTCAAATTCTATGGTTTCAATTACAAAAGAATTAACCTCTTCCCTGGTGATTCCCAGGTCATGCAGTGGTAAAGAATCTGCCTACCAATGCAAGAGATGCAAGAGACTCGGGTTTGATCCCTGGATTGGGAACATCCTCTGGAGTAGGAAATGGCAATGCACTCCAGTATTCTTACCTGGAAAATTTCATGGGCAGAGGAGCCTGGTGGGCTATAGTCCATGGAGTCATACACGATGGAGCACTGCACATGTATACATTATATACTGGTGATTCAGTGGTAAAGAATCCACCTGCCAATGCAGGAGATGTTGGTTCGATCCCTGGGTCAGAAAGATCTCCTGGAGAAGGAAATGGCAACCCACTCCAGTATTATTGCTGGGAGAATTTCACGGACAGAGGAGGCTGGTAGGCTATAGTCCATGGGGTTGCACAAGAGTCAGATAGGAGTTAGTGACTAAACAACAACAACAAAGAATTAAAGTGCTTGAAATAATTTAAGGACTTTGTAAGCACTAAAACTAAAGAAATGTCAGAGGTTAATGATAAGTGTCAATAAAATCCATGCAATAATTGACAAGAGTGCTCAGAGGAATAGCCAGCAGTAATAAGGTTTGAAAAACTGCTTTTAAGTAGGGTAGAATCACTAAGGGTCAGTAGAGACTTTGCGTATTTCCCACAGAATTTAGAGGCATATATGTGAGAAAGATGAGAACATTCAAATGATATCTTATTTGATGACATATTGTTTGAGGATGAAAATGGCAGTCAAAGTTATGACAAAATTTTTGTCTTTTATAATTTTCCTCTGTATGGTGATCTCCAGAGTCAGCAAAACTCAGTAGTTTAATATTTGTTATCAACATATTAGGATTTTTCCATCTAAAATCCTGTTCTTCTGCCTCAGTGAGTAAGCAATTGGAGCCTGAAATGGAAAAGGTGCACATATTTTTCATGAAACACTATAACCACGGGATGTTCTTAGTAGACAATTCAGAAAGGTCACTGGAGCTACACAAGTCACCCTTGCAGAGAAACCATTGGTTTTGAATTTAAAAAATTGGATGCAGTCTTCAGCCTAGTAATTACACTGTATGTTGGACTCCAGATAAGGTACTTCACATCCAGTTTTCTAGCTTGAAAAAAAAGTATAACGCTAACAAAATTAATTAATATCTCTCAGTACATACTTTATAGCAAAAGTTGACAAACTAAGGTCTACATGCTAAATTTTGCCTTCCACCTGTTTTAGCAATCTTTTTATTTGCAGAAAAACATATTAATTTGCATATTGTCCTTTATTACATTCATGCTACAACTTCAGATTTGAATAGTCATTACAAATATGATGTCATCTACAAACTGGAAGTATTTACTGTGTGGTTCTTTTAATAAATTATTTGCCAACCTCTGATGTATAGCACATCACTCATTTGGTCCTTAGAACAGTCATGTGAGATTTTACAAATAAGTAGAATATCTCCATATTTGGAGATATTTGGTAACATGGCCACAGTTACAAAGCGGTGTGGTAGAGGAGTTGGTATAAAATGACTACAATACTAGAAGTATATGTGATAAAGTACATTATAAAGCATTAAGGATTCATCAATCAGTTCTTGAGGGACAAGTGTGCCCCTAAAAATCAATTTTTGAAGCAATATAGAAACAGTATCAAAATCTGACTTTTCTACTTTGTTTTCTGTGACTTTGTGCCAACTGATTTAAGTTCCTATAACATAATAACTTGAGGTAATTACGCTTACCTTGTATAATTTTACTATCAGAATTAAAGCAGGTAAATGTAAGACACCTCATAAAGCATGGTACCTTGTGAGGGATAAGTAAAGGGGATATTTTCACTGGCTGTTAATCTTTGTTTTCACAATACTTTTATTTGCCTCCATTATACTGCTTGATACAGTGTTCTATTTCCTCTCCTAATTTCCTTTCTCCTTCACTAAACCATGGGGCTTTAAGAAGGAAGGAACATTCCTTCTTTGCTTCAGTTTCCCAAATTTTGCAGAGAGTTTGGCACCAAGAAGGTGTCCATAAATATTCATTAACTAGATGACCAGTTCCTAAAGCACAAAGACAGCTGATCTTGCCACAGTCATTCCTTGCTAGGCTATATTAGAGAGGGAAAATGTTCTTTTTCCATTGAAATATTTTTTAGGATGTAAAGAATGTGCTTCACTGGTTAGTTCTGCATTATGGCTAGGCCTGGGATTTATTGGTGTATTGGGTAGTCAGCTTATTAGAGTCATTTTTATTCCTTCTTGGTAGAATCAATTAGGTAATCAAGATGAAACATGTGTCTATTATTGGATTCAGAAAGATGCCATATTATTTCTTCAAAAATACTCATAAATCATCCAGGAATGTGCAACAAATCAGAATACCTAATTTGCTGAACTCTGATTCTTTTCACTAGAGGATAGAATGAACACACGTTAAGAGGTATTGGATGGTCTCTAAAAGTTTCTTAAAACAGTTTCTCGTGAACAGCATAGGCTATTTAAATCACTTAATAGTGACTGCTTTTCCTTATGCCCTGAGGTCTTAGACCAGTAGGTGTTTTCTGGTCCACTAAATACCTGTCAGCCCTAGTTGGGTATTATTCAGGTCTTGGCCACACATCCATCTGTGAAAAGGGAATCATGATTCCTCCAACACAGATTTATTAGGGAGATGAATTAAAACCACAAATGTAAGGCATCTAGGAGAATGACTGGGAAATTAAAAGTTCACGTTACATAGTGATTTCCTTTCATTGTTTTCCTTTTAAATTTTTTTTTAAATTAAGAGTGAGCATAAAGGTTTAATCAGTAACTTATACAGATTAGACTTTCCAAGGAAATCAGACCAATGTTGAAACAAAAACACTACAAAGCAAAAAAAAAACAAACAAAACCAGGCCAAACCAAGTAAAAGCCACTTGAGATTTTATTTGCTTTATCTGGTGTATGTGTGTGTGTGTGTAGATATGCAATTATATATGTGCATTCATTTCTAATGCTTGCATCTTTCTCAGATCAAGCTGCTTCTATTCAAATCTCTAATCTCTAATAATCACCCACCCTATGATCTCGGTTGCTTTTGAAAAAAAAAGTCATGTAATAAGCATTGAATAATTGTGATCTGTTGGGTTATTAATATATTTAAAATGCTGCTGACTCAAAGTTGAGGCTTTTAAAATTAAGTTAAAACTTTTAAAATCTGTTTTTCCATTTTTTCTATCTCATTTCAGAAATATTTTGTTTGTATTTTACATCTACTGAATACTGTGCTAGAAACAGTCAAAAAAAAATGTATGGTATAGTTCTTGACTTCAAGAGATGCAAAAGTAGGTCTCCTCAAATACAATTTGGGAATTAGCAGCAGTAAGTGGAGATAAGAAAATAAGTGTGTTATGATATTGGCTACTTAGTAAACAAATAAATGAGTGATTCTTTGTTTCTTAAGAAATGTAAAAGAAAGCAGTGACAGCATAGAAAAAAGCATAGAGGAACCAAAAAAAGAAAGAAAAAAAGGAAATATGGGGAAGCTTCAAAATTCAAAGACTTTGATCTGAAACTTGAAGTTGAACACATATTTTTACCCAGATGTACAAACCTTAAGATGGAATTCTGAGTAGAGGAATAAACATAAGCAAAATTCAAGATGTTGAGAAACACTGTTGTGTTTCTAAGCAAGTGGCTTGACATTTCTGTAACATAGATTGGGAATTAAGTGTCAGGGGTTAGTACTAATTAGGTAGGAAGAATATTTGTCCAACCAATGAATTTAAAGCATCGTCCTGTGAATAAAGATTTATTTAATAATTTAAACAGTGTTGTAGGAAGATTATATTTGCATAATGGAAATATTATTTAAATGATAAGATTCTGATAAACATATTTGTAATATTTAATAAAAAAAAAGGGCTATCAATGTTGAAATTTTTTAACAACCTAGGTAAGAGTCAATGGAGACCTGAAGAAATAATGACTGATGGACAAGTAGATAGATACGTTAATACCAGAGCTGTGTGTGCCTTCTTAATAAATATTTGTACAACCTGTTGCCTAATTAGATGCAGGGAGCAATGAAAACAAGGCAAATAAAGTTACTTCCTGACTTTGGATTTCCCCGTGACCTTTCAAAACTCTTATTATATCATACTGTATTCACAACTTCACTTACCTTTCTTTCTTTCTATAAACTTACCAGAGTGCCTGACACATATTAGTTTGTTGATAAATAAGTCTTGAATAAATAACTGGTGAAACTTGTGGATCTAAGTAATATGGGATGAAGAGGTTTGTGGGAGCAACAATGGTATCAATGTTGGAAATACATGAAGTGTTTGTGGCTCCGTGTTACAAACTTATAGAAAGTAATTCTATGCCTGGATAAAGAGCTCTTGAGAGAACTGGCCAAGAGCTATGGGATCATTAACATAAAAGTGATGGTTTAAGATACATGTATAAAGGAATCCAATTCAGGAGACAGATGCTTCTCTGATTCTCTATTTTAGTCAAACTCTGTCCCACTTGCCTGCCATTCACCCTTCCAACTTTTCTTTATTTCCATCTGTGTCCCTTTTTATTTTACTCTGTACCTGAAGGCCAATCATGGTCTAGTGCAGACCATTGTTTAAATGCTACTCTCCAACTAAGGCTTCCCTGGCTGCTCAGACAGTGAAGAATCTACCTGTAATGCAAGAGACCTGGGTTCAGGTCTCTTGGTCAGGTCTGTAACTTCTCTTCCCTGGGTCAGGAAGTTACCCTGGAGAAGAGAATGGGAACCCATTCCAGTCTTCTTGCCTGGAGAATTCCATGGACAGAGGACCCTGACAGCCTACAGTCCATGGGATCACAAAGAGTCAGACACAACTGAGCAACTAACACTTTCACTTTCTCCAACTAATTATTTAGTTATCAGTGGCCTCTTTAAGACAGTTCTAAAGAAATGCTTTTCAAATTGAAATAATGAGAAAGGTCAATTTTCTGCATCCTATTCATGTCATCATTAACACCAAGGTCTTGTCCACTTAAAGAATGAAATATATCCCACTATTTTTTAAACTTTTTCAATCATAATTCTTCCGTTATATATGACCATTAACAAAAGCATTCTTTAGATTTTATAATGCAATGATGTACAATGAAACTTTTGCATCATCACTATATCTAAATAAAGATAAAATTAATATTTCATGATGTCATTTCTTATGTACTTCATTGTGGTCAAAGGTAGTAAAATTTAATCCCTTCTGTAGTGCTTTAATAATTCATTCATTGTTATTCATCATTTCATTCAGTGAATATTTAATGCTATTGTTAGTTTTATTAGCAATGAACTAAACAAGTTAGACTGCCCCACCCAATTTCAATCCATCTTTATTCATAAGACTCATCATTGTGAAATCAAGGGAAATTGCACTGAAATAATTAAAAGAGATATAAAATATTTAGCAGTTTCAAAGTACTTCACACGCATTTATTCATTTTTATCACGAGCCTTGAAAGAACACTATGAATATTATGAAAAGAGCTATTTTCAATTGTAGGTAGCTTTAAGACTATAGTAACTCACTTTCCCAAATTCATATACTTGGTAGCTGTTGGACCTTAAACTTGAACAAACCCTTTCAATTCATCATGCAGCCTCTTGGTAGAGACAACTTGTCTACTGGAAATTCTTCCTGAGGAATATTAACGGCATTACTTTTGGCTCCTCTGATAATATTTAATCACAAATTTAAGTCCATGACTTATCTTTTTCAGGTTGATATGCTTAAAACTTTTGATGAATGTGTCTAACTTCATTGCATTGATATAATTTGACACGATGTACATAGTGGAGTCCTAAAATCACCAAAGTGTAGCCATATTTCAGTGACAGATTGAGAGAAACTGCCATTAATGTGCAATATTCAGCAAGGTTTGGTGCAAAAAAAAAGAAAAGAGAGACCTCTGAATTCGCCTAAGGAAAGGGCAATTCATCTAAAATTCAGCCCTTGCTTTAAGGAAAATTACAGAGCAGATCAGGAGAGCCAGTTTTAGATTCCACTGCCTAATCCTTCCTTTCACCTTTTATTAAAAAAATGTTAATTTCAAAATAACTACTAAAATTTGACCAAATCATAAAAAAAAATTTCTGTAAGAAAAATACCTGCTTAACTTGACTATAAATAAATAGCTGTACTTTTAAAATGTGTTTTGTAACCTTTGTATACTGAACTTGGAATAGAAGGACCATGCCTCACATTTTAGTAGCAACCACGGTAAGACCACAGTATCTGGCAGTTGGGAGATATTGATAAATGCTCAATGAGTTGCTGATGTTATTGCCTGATGGCTCAGCAATAAAGAATCTACTTGCCAATGCAGGAGACCCTGGTTTGATCCCTGGATTGGGAAGATCCCCTGGAGAAGGAAATGACAACCCACTTCAGTATTTTTCCCTGGGAAATCATGTAGACAGAGGAGCCTGGTGGGGAACAGTCCATGGAGTTGGACATGACTTAGTGACTTAGCATGCATAGTACTTCCAGGTTTCTGGAGCAACCACTTTCCCATACTTCCCATATGAAGACATTTACACACAAACACAATATTATTCATATAATCAATGAAAGCCAATGCACTGTGGACAGATTTATCCAAAAACTCATACCCAGTCCAGCTAAATAATGAATTCCTATATGGTACTGAAAACACTTGAATGGACATATACAGAGAGACAGGGGCCATTCACAACAAGAACAGCCTCCCATCTCACATTAACCTAGCAAATATGCTTCATGAGGATGAAGGAAAATTCAAGAACATACTTGGGCTCTTTTAATATTATGCAATGATCCCAAGTATTTTTCAAAAAGAGCATTACTTTTAGTGAGCACTGTGGTTTCCCTGGTGGCTCAGATAATAAAGAATTTACCTGCAATGCAGGAGACCTGGGTTTGATCCCTGGTTTGGAAAAATCCCTTGGAGAAGGGACTGGCTACTCACTCTAGTTCTAGCCTGGAGAATTCCATGGACAGAAGAGCCTGGTGGGCTACAGGCCATGAGGTCACAGAGAGTCAGATATGACTGAGGAGCTAACATTTTCACTTTTTTTTTCTCATTAACAATGAAAAATTCTGCTCTTAATGGCATACCAAAGAAGAATCACTAAAAGCTGCTATTAAGGACAGAGTAGAAAAAGAAAAGAAAGAAAGAGAAAATGAGAATTAAATATAGCAGAAATCTGCAAGCCATAATGATAGGCTTCATCTCCCAAGATTATACTTTCCTTATCTGTAATGTTTTATCAGAATTATTCATGATGTATTTTTCTATGAACTATGACTTTGCTGAAATTAGCTATTCTTCTAAAATATTATCATGGTGATGCTTCAAAAGATAGGAATATCTGATCTGATAGAATGTTTTAATTATGAGTACTTGATATGAAAGCCCATATAATAAAGAATTTAATTGTTCCAAAAGAGATCTAGCCTTTGCCCTTGGCTACTGGGAGATGGTCATTGCTTGTCTGGGGGCCTTGGAATAGCGAGATGGCAACAGTATGATTTGGGTGGTTGGATGGCATCACTGATTGAAAGGACATGAACTTGGGTGAACTCCAGGAGGTGGTGAGTGACAGGGAGACCTGGTGTACTGAAGTCCATGGGGTTGCAAAGAGTCGGACATGACTGAGTGACTGAACAACAATAATAAACAACAGTGTGATTTAGGGGGAGCTAGCCAAGCCTTCGAGGGACAGTGGGTATGCCGAAAAGGCCAACAGTATGATTTAGGGTGGGTGCTTTGAGTAATGAAGTATCAATCGATCTAGAGACTGAGATCAACCACATAAGCCTCAATCAATCAGTCAGTCAGTCAATCAATTATGCTTGCACAATGGAACTCAAATAAAATTCTGCACCTGAGGCACAAGTACATTTCCCTGCTTGGCAATACTCTGTGGTATCGTCACACATCTATGCCAGGAGAATAGTGGGGGGGCTGGGTAACAACAGAAGTTCTGTGTCTGTTACATCTTCCGGTCCCTGTTCCAGGCATCTCCTCCTTTGGCTGATGTTAATCTATGTTCTTTCCCTGTAATAAACCATCACTGTGAATGCAACAGTCTTCAGTGAATTCTGTGAATCTTTCTAGTACATTATTAAGCTCAAAATTAGTTTTGGGAAATTCTCAACCTTGCAATTGATATCAAAAGTTAGGGTGATCTTATGTGGTCTATTATGGCACCTCTAAACTTTATTCTTGGCTAAATTCCACAGCTGCCCTGAGATTTTGCAAGACCATAACAGAATAAGCCATTTGTAGGTCACTTGTACACAAATCAACAATTTCTTAATATCTAAGAAAGTACTGTGTGGAAGGTCCAGTATTACAGATTTTGAGTGATATAAAGGAGAAGAAAAATTAACAGCAGCTCTCTAGGATCTCAAAATCTAGTGAAAGAGACAAGTATACACGTCAGTTTTAATGCAAGACATAATATAGCATGATGTGTTGAAACAGAGGAGAGAAAGCAGCCCCTACGAGCAGGGAGCCAGTTTGGCAGTGACAGCCAGGCCTCGATGTTCTAGAGTCTGGACTGGAGCTCCCTACTAGGCCATTGTTTTCTGCTCTGCATGAATAATTTCATAGAATGGCAATATCAAAGAAGACCACCTCGTGACATGATAGATTAAGATAAAAAGAGAACCATACTATAATCATTTTTAAATAAAGACAAAAACAAGAATGCTAGCCAAAACCTGCAGATGACTAAACATCCTCTTTCATGGCCAATAGGAGCAGCTATTGCTGCTTTAAAAAATATATATATATTTTTAGGTTTGTTTTGTTTCTGCTGACTTTTAGATAAGATTGATAAAGATACATAAGCATAAAATATCCCCAGCTTCCAGAATATAATCTTCTTTCTTAAATCCAACACTTTCCAAAATGCTGTACTTAAATACTTCAACATTTTTGCCCCGAGCTGGCCCTGACATCTCCAATGGTTTGCTCTCTCTCATGGCAAGCATCGAGGCAGTAACCCAACTTTGTTGGGCTATAACAGTGTTTCTGGCAGTACTTGGCTGATAGACATTAACCAAACTGTGAAATGTGTAAGACTTTGACTGAGAGATATTAATTAGACCGATGACTGTCTGTTTCTCCTGTTGCTGTAAGGTTTGCTGTACCTGAATGAGGGGGCATCACAAATTTCACACAGCACGTTAGTGATTGAACTGAGATTATCACTGGTGCTTCTTCCTCCAGGATCAGTATTCTGTGTATTATGCCATGTTGTTTTTGTTTTTATTTTCCTTAAACTTTATACAATACAATTGAGAACTAGAATATAACTTAAATGAATGAACCATAAAATGTGGTGATGGTCAGTAATTAAATAAGTGGTAAATAGGATAAAAAGGAAACTGAAAAAAACCCTGAAGCTTCCTAACGACAGAGAAGAAATTTAAGATGATTCTCCTTCTTTATTCAGAATGTCAAATTTGGAAGGACAGTTTATAAGAGCTTTGGTGCAGTTCTGTTTCAAGCTATATAGTTACTTTATCATTCTAATCTAGACTATGAAATTTTATATTTTCCACAATTAAAGATTATATGTATACAACAACTATCCACATAAAACATGCATGCATATGTATCTATATTTAGTTGTTTATATACATTCACATAATTGCTCATATTTTCTTTCAAATTTGTTATAAGAATACTATATTTTAGGATTTTTATTCTATGAGTTTTCAGCCAACATGAAAATAAAGCAAAATAAAGAATATTTTTAATAAAAAATTTTGGTGTTTTTCAAATATAGTTCCCATAATGTACTAAACTTAAAGGGGGTCAATAATTAAATAAATCAAAGAAATGCTAGATCTTTTAACAGAGTTTTTCTCAGAACCTTTAGTTTATGAAGATCTGTTGCAAAATCAAGAACAAGAACAAGCTGCAGGATGCTTTCATTAAGTATCTGACCACCCCTCCTGATTTCTGCCATTAGATATCATGCAAATGGCAGAGAGTGAAGAGGAACTGAAGAGTCTCTTGATGAGGATGAAAGAGTAGAGTGAAAAAGCTCCCTTAAAACTCAACATTCAGAAAACTAAGATCATGGCATCTGGTCCCATCACTTTATGGCAAAGAGAAGGGGAAAAAATGGAAGCAGTGACAGATTTTATTTTCTTGGGCTCCAAAAATCACTGAGGATGGTGACTGCAACCATGAAATTAGAAGATGCTTGCTCCCTGGAAGAAAAGCTATGACAAACCTAGACAGGATATTAAAAAGCAAAGACATCATTTTGTTGACAAAGGTCCATATAGTCAAAGCTATGGTTTTTTCAGTAGTCATCTACAGATGTGGCAGTTGGACCATGAAGAAGCCTGAGTGCTGAAGAATTGACGCTTTCAAATTATGGTGCTGGACAAGACTCCTGAGAGTCCCTTGGACAGCAAGGAGAGCAAACCAGTCAATTCTAAAGGAAATCAACCCTAAATATTCGTTGGAAGGACTGATACTGAAGCTGAAATTCCACTGCTTTGGCTACCTGATGTGAAGAGTCGACTCATTAGAAAAAATCCTGATGCTGGGAAAGATTGAAGGCAAAAGGTGAAGAGGGCGTCAGAGGATGAGATGGTATATAGCATCACTGACTCAATGGACATGAGTTTAAGCAAATTCAGGGAGATAGTGAAGGATGGGGAAGCCTGGCATGCTGTAGTCCATGGGGTCACAAAGAGTTAGACATGACTGAGAGTCTGAACAACAAAATCTTTCCTGAACCTTTTCTTCCTATTTCCTGCCCACTACTAGATTTGGGTCTAGTATATTTCAGAACAAAATTTGAATCTTCCCAGATTTTTGGAAGATTAACTACAGAGGAAAATAATACTAATGGGTTTTGAAAAGAGAAGAAGGCATAGGAGGCATTTAATCAGTGAAAGTCACTCAGTCGTGTCTGACTCTTTTTGACCCCATGGAGTGTAGGTTCCGTGGATTTCTCCAGGCCAGAATACTGGAGTGGGTAGCTGTTCCCTTCTCTAGGGGATCATCTCAACCGAGGGATTGACTCAACCCAGGGATTGAACCCAGATCTCCTACACTGCAGGCAGATTCTTTACCAGCTAATCCATCAGGGAAGCCCTGGGAGGCATTTAGGTGGAGAGAAAATATTTGCAGACTCAGGGGAGGTGTCTTATGTCAGGTGAAAAGGGAGAGAGGGTAAAGAAAGACGGCTTACGTGGTTTGGCAGAATACTAGGGTAAATGAAGAATAAATTCATTATACGAAAGTTGAAACATAAAAAACACTCTTTTTGAAAGCATGACAAACATAAAGTCTCCTTTTCATGAACACTGCTCTTATAGAAATTGGTGTGTTCACTTTACAGTTATTTCTTACATTTATCATTAAAATTTTCTGGTTTTGCTTGTCTATTCATTTCTACAGAAGTGTTTACGAATATTGATTTGTCTGTTTACCTCCAATAATTTTGCCTTTGCTCAATATTGTGAAGTTTTGAGTAGCAAGAATTACAGGACATTCAAATTTGTGGATACATTGCCCATCAGAGCATCGGAGTAATAATAAATAAACGTGTCCTTGAAGGAAAAAAAATGAGCAAATTGCTAACAGGATTGAATCCTTCCAGAGGACTAAGATTCAAGGAGATAAAATATTACAATGCTGCAATTAAATAGCAATAATAACTATAATTTATTGAATGCTTATCTTATGCAAAGTGCTATGTACAAAAACAATTTATATGCATTTATTCCTCATGTCACAGTCACAACATGGACATAATGATTATCCCCATTGATTGATGAGGGAACTGAAGCACAGAACGGTTAGCTAATCTGCCCACCTTGAAACTGGCAACACCTTCCAAAAACACATTTCAGATTCCAGGCAGTTATCCACTATATATACAACATTGTTCACCATTTAGAGCAGTGAGGAATTAAAATAGAAACCAAGCAATAAGGATGGTGCTAAAGGACAGACTGAAGGTAGAACTCAGTTTAGTTCAGTTCAGTTCAGTCACTCAGTCGTGTCCGACTCTTTGAGAAGCCATGAATTGCAGCATGCCAGGCCTCCCTGTATATCACCAACTCCCGGAGTCTCCCCAAACTCATGTCCATTGAGTCGGTGATGCCATCCAACCATCTCATCCTCTGCTGTCCCCTTCTCCTCTAGCCCTCAATCTTTCCCAGCATCAGGGTGTTTTCAAAAGAGTCAGTTTTTCACATCAGGTGGCCAAAGTATTGGAGTTTCAGCTTCAACCTCAGTCCTTCCAATGAACACCCAGAACTGATCTCCTTTAGGATGGACTGGTTGGAGCTCCTTGCAGTCCAAGGGACTCTCAAAAGTCTTTCTCCAACACCACAATTCAAAAGCATCAATTCTTCGGCGCTCAGCTTTCTTTATAGTCCAACTATCACATCCATACATGACTACTGGAAAAACCATTGCCTTGACTAGATGGACCTTTGTTGGCAAAGTAATGTCTCTGCTTTTAAATATGCTGTCTAGGTTGGTTATAACTTTCCTTCCAAGGAGTAAGTGTCTTTTAATTTCATGGCTGCAATCACCACCTGCAGTGATTTCGGAGCCCCAAAAATAAAGTCTGACACTGTTTCCACTGTCTCCCCATCTATTTCCCATGAGGTGATGGGACCAGATGCCATGATCTTAGTTTTCTGAATGTTGAGCTTTAAGCCAACTTTTTCACTCTCCTCTTTTACTTCCATCAAGAGGCTCTTTAGCTCTTCTTCACTTTCTGCCATAAGGGTGGTGTCATCTGCATATCTGCGGTGATTGATATTTCTTCCAGCAATCTTGATTCCAGCTTGTGCTT
The DNA here is from genome assembly GCF_033118175.1 of Dama dama. Lineage (NCBI taxonomy): Eukaryota > Metazoa > Chordata > Mammalia > Artiodactyla > Cervidae > Dama > Dama dama. The sequence continues at coordinate 21,540,776 of NC_083691.1, read as the reverse complement.
CCTCCAGCCCAGCATTTCTCATGATGTACTCTGCATATAAGTTAAATAAGCAGGGTGACAATATACAATATACAGCCTTGACCTACTCCTTTTCCTATTTGGAACCAGTCTGTTGTTCCATGTCCAGTTCTTACTGTTGCTTCCTGACTTAAATTCAGTGAAATGACAATATAAAATAAAAACTTTAAAAGTGAGTCCAAGAAATATCATTTGAAATTCCCCATTTAAAAATATTTCTTGGTTGCCTATCATATACCAGGCACTTTGCTAGATGCTGAAGTCCACTTTGAATAAGGAGGCTCCCAAGTAAGGTAGGTAGCACCAAAGATTGAACTACAAAATAGGAAAGAAAAAAATATAGAGAAAAGAACACCTTCACCATTGGATTCATTACAATTTTTGATGTACAACAAAATACATGTTCAGTATTTTCAAGAGAGTTTTATTTATTTACCTCTATCCCATTAACAGAGGAGCCTGGTTGGGTATAATCCATGGGATTACAAAAGAGTCAGACAAAACTGAGCAAAATGACTAAGCACAATGGAGCACAGATACTACTAATATTATAATTACCACAGATTGAACAATCACTTTGTACATGACACTGTGCAGTGCAATTTACATTTAATGTCTGTTTAAGTCATAAAACATGTTAGAATCTAGATGTTACATAAAAGGAACTAGACTCAGACATTAAGAAATGTGGCTAAAAGTCTTGTTTTGTACACAAGGAGCTCAAAACTATTGGACTTAAAATTTGTCTTCTTAATCTAGAATCATTACTCTGGAAATGTACGATTCATTTAACTTGATATTCCCATTAAAATGTACCTTTAATCATTCAGATGTCAGCTTTCAATTTAAAATTTAAGAGACTCTAGGCATCTAAAAACAGGTAGAATTAAGATAGATATCATAAATTGTAACTCTTCCTTGCCATCAAAATTATGAGAAAAATTTATTTCACCACAATCACATCCTCTTATATCCTAATTCTAGCAGTATAACTTATCATAATAGCAATATAGCAAAAATACCTCTCTCAAAGTCTAGGAACATTTCATAAAATATGAATGACACTCTATTAATTTGCATGCCATATTAATTTGGCCTATAAGACACTTACTCCTTGGAAGGAAAGTTATGACCAACCTAGACAACATATTAAAAAGCAGAGACATTACTTTGTCAACAAAAAAAAGATCCAACCAGTCCATCCTAAAGGAAATTAGTCCTGGGTGTTCATTGGAAGGACTGATGTTGAAGCTGAAACTCCAATACTTTGGCCACGTGATGCGAAGAGCTGACTCATTTGAAAAGACCCTGATGTTGGGAAAGATTGAAGACAGGAGGAGAAGGGGACGACAGAGGATGAGATGGATAGATGGCATCAGCGACTCAATGGACATGATTTTGGGTAAACTCTGGGAGTTGGTGATGGACAGGGAGGCCTGGCATACTGCAGTTCATGGGGTCGCAAAGAGTTGGACACTACTGAACGACTGAACTGAACTGAACTGAATCAATAATTTTAAAGCAAAATAGATCACATGCAGTTGGAAAATATCACAGATCACAGAAAACGATAAAAATGGCAGAGACCTTGTAGGTCATCTCTCGCAACTCAACAGTGCAGTCAGATGAGAAAGGAAAGTTCAGGAGAGAATAAACTCTTCATTATCCTGAATTCCATTAAATTGAAAAATTAGCATTAGACAAAAGCTTCATCTAATATTATTGTGTCCATGTTTCACTATTAATGTGGGAAGGGCTTTTATTTTGAATGGGAATATTTTAAAGTTCCAAGACCACAAAAGTAGACTTTTGTCACTGTTACTAACTTTATATGTATTAAAAGCATATTGGATAACCTCTGAACGTAAGTCATGTCTGGCAGAGCAAAGAGAAAATTGCTCTGTAGTTTCTTTTTTCTGAGTAAATATTTGCCCCATATTCATCTAAATGCATGGAAGGGAAGACTACAGTAAGAATACTGTAATAAACTTTTCGGACAAGAAACATAAATGGCAGTAGTAATGATGGTGGGAAATGAGATTTTGAATGAGTTTCAAAGTAAGAGCTGGCAGAATGTTTTGATGCTTTTGATAAGAAGAAAAAGCACATTGTGATAACCACCAGAGATTTAACTTGAGCAGAGGGTAAGACGGAACTGGTATTTCCTGAGATGGGGAAAGTTTCTAGAAAAGCAGCTTTGGGATGAGGGATGGAATCAAGAGTTTAGTTTTAAACATAATCCTTTAGAAAGTTCTCTTAGACATTCAAATAGAAATGCTCAGTAAGCACTGAATATAGAATGTGTTTCAAATGATACACTTGCAAGATCATAGATAAATGAAAATAATCCTTGTGATGTTTATTTGTTCACACAATAAAACACTTAGAACTTATTTGATTGAAGTAAATTAAATAAGTATAGTAAGTATAATAAGATTGTGAGAATGTGAAAATTATGAACTTAAGTGGGAAAAAAAGAGCTTAAGATAAAAACATACCAAAACAATAGCAACTTTTAGAATGGAACTTCTTTTCTGTTTTCTATTATGTAACACATTGCTATTTAAAAGTCAAAATTATGCTTGAGCTGGAATACAATGTCTCCCTAACTAATATCCCTCTCCAATTTATTTTTGCCTTTTAAAAATCTATAACCCATGTAGGAAGAGAAAAGTACTTGAAATAGGAAGGAAAATCTGATCTTGCCTCTCCCAGACCAACACTTGACACATTATACCGGATCAAACTTTAAACTGCTCAAATCCCAAATCTTTTGTGTCGGGAGAAGGTTAAGGAGACTTTTCAGCATCTTCTTACCATCTTCACTCAGTGTGTCTCCCTACCTGACCCTCTGGTTAACTGTGGTTTTCTTGGCCTCCTTGCATTCCTCTGGTGCTTCAGGGACCCTGAATGCAAGGTCTTCTGCATAATTCTCCTTCATGTTTCCTCTATTCTACTGTTAACTTCCAAGTCCTGCAAAATGTCATCCCCTCAAAGTATTTCCTTCACTGCTTACTCTAAACTACTGTCTAATCTTCAGGTACAAAATCTGGCGACTCTCTACATTCTTATTTTAGAGATCTTACTATAACTATGACTAAGTAGCTATTTATGTAATAATCTGCATGAATGCTACTTGCCCTGTGGGGTTGCCAACTCCAAAGGGCAGAATATATATACCTGCTAATTCATTCTTTCAGATGTAGCACTTGGCAGAGTGCTTTGCGTGTAGCTAAATGCCAAGTCATATGCAACATACATGCAAGAAGAAAAACATTTGTTTCAATATAATGACAAGAACTGATAAAAGAGGAAAGATGATTATAGAGAAAAGACAGGTGCAGATCTTCCTGAATGTCTCAGTCATAAGATTTCAAAATTAAAATTTTATACTTTGAATAGTTTTTAGCCTTAGGTCAGTCCTAACTATCTTTTTTCAATTAATGCTGTTTATTTCCAGTAGTTATTTGTGCTTCTTTTTGCTCCTAGTTGTTTCTCATGCAATAATATGCATGACAGTGACAAGTGAAAGTCGCTCAGTCGTGTCCAACTTTTTGTGACCCCATGGACTATACAGTCCATGGGATTCTCTAGGCCAGAATATTGGAGTGGACAGCTTTTCCCTTCTCCAGGGGATCTTCCCAACCCAGGGATTGAACCCAGGTTTCCCTCATTGCAGGCAGATTCTTTGCCAGCTGAGCTACAAGGGAAGCCCAATAATACACAGAGAATTGTCTAAACAAAAGAATATCTGTTGATATTCCTGTATAAGTACAAAATGTCCACAGATATGACTTGATGGGTTGAATAATTAGTGAATTAAATTTAAAAGGGAATTAAAGGAGTTTTCACTCATATCTATATTGCTATCCACTTAATATTGCTCTCCTTTTGAAGGGAAAGTGACTATAACTAAATTAGATGAATTTGGTAATCCTAGTTTAAAAATTCTGAATTTTATGAAAGTGAAAGAAATAGAGAAATAAGAAATATAGATGATCCATTATGGGAGAAATTAGGAAATTTTATAGATTGTCAAAGCAAAAATTACATCAGACAAAGTTAGAAACATGCAGACTTGTATTCAAGGATTTGGAAGTAGGAGAGAGACCAGAAAACAGTGTTACTAAACTCTGCAGGAACAAGCGAACAGGGGGAATTTTAAGAGTCGGAGATGGGGTATCGTGGGTAATCTGTTATTGCAAACCGGTGTTACTGGAAAGGAAAGGAAACAACTTTTTTCATATCTTCAGGGAGGAGGTTGGTTTACAAATTGGAGCAAGGTGACTCTAGAGGTCCAGCTATTCCTCTACCACAAAAACTGGGACATTAGGGACACTATCTTCTTTAATGACTATTGCCCAGGGAAGCTTCCCCAGTGCCTGAGAAAGAGTGTTAAGGTCACAAAACCTGCAAGATAGCTTTGGAAAGACTGACATCTCAAAGAGACAGAGAAATTATTTTCCATTGCCTGTTCTTTTGAAATAAATGTTTTAAGAAAAGGACAGGAAGGCACCTCTACACTTAGACCTGGTAAGTTCCTTAGGAGCAGGGGTGAGGGAGCAGTCAGGTGCCCAGAGACAGAAAGAAACATCTTTTCTGAAGTTCAGTGAAGCTGTGGGAAATGTGAGGCCATCCTGGCTGAGATCTGTGATTGAGAAGACTGAAGAGGCTGTTTTTATTTTACATGAAGCCAGTGTAATCCAGTATTTCAATGCTGATAATGGAAGATAGATTCAGAAAATAAATGTAGAAACTAAAGAATTCTTTTGGGTATTGAGAATGTTAATCATCATTTTGAGATGGCATTTAATGCATGTTAAAAGCAGATAACATTTTCAAAAACTTTTAGAAAAATGAGCTTTTAAAGGGATAAGTAGACACTATTGAATGCTAATTGTTGATGGGATTAATAGCTTTTCAAACTGCATACTGACAGAAAACTCACTATAGAGTCTTGAAATTTTTTTCTAAAAATTCTCTGAATCACTTCAGTCAGTTCAGTTCAGTTGCTCAGTCGTGTCCGACTCTTTGCGACCCCATGAACCACAGCATGTCAGGCCTCCCTGTCTATCACCAACTCCCGGAGCCCACCCAAAGCCATGTCCATTGAGTCAGTGATGCCATCGAACCATCTCATCCTCTGCTGTCCCCTTCTCCTCCTGCCCTCAATCTTTCCCAACATCAGGGTGTTTTCAAATGAGTCAGCTCTTCAGATCAGGTGGCCAAAGTATTGGAGTTTCAGCTTCAACATCAGTCCTTCCAATGAACACCCAGGACTGATCTCCTTTAGGATGGACTGGTTAGATCTCCTTGCAGTCCAAAGGCCTCTCAAGAGTCTTCTCCAACACCACAGTTCAAAAGCATCAATTCTTCAGCACTCGGTTTTCTTTATAGTCCAACTCTCACATCCATACACGACTACTAGAAAAACCATAGTCTTGACTAGATGGACCTTTGTTGGCAAAGTAATGTCTCTGCTTTTTAATATGCTATCTAAGATGGTCATAACTTTCCTTCCAAGGAGTAAGCATCTTTTAATTTCATGGCTGCAATCACCACCTGCAGTGATTTTCGAGCCCAAAAAAATAAAGTCAGCCACTATTTCCCCTGTTTCCCCATCTATTTGCCTTGAAATGATGGGACCGGATGCCATGATCTTTGTTTCCTGAATGTTGAGCTTTAAGCCAACTTTTTCACTCTCCTCTTTCACTTTCATCAAGAGGCTCTTTAGCTCTTCTTTACTTTCTGCCATAAGGGTGGTGTCATCTGAATATCTGAAGTTATTGATATTTCTCCCAGCAATCTTGATTCCAGCTTGTGCTTCCTCCAGCCCAGCATTTCTCATGATGTACTCTGCATATAAGCTATATAAGTAGGGTGACAATATACAGCCTTGACGTACTCTTTTTCCTATTTGGAACCAGTCTTTGAATAGATCAATGAATATTAGCTTCAGCTAGAATAGCTACATTATTTTCTCACTTCATTCAGTAAGTAATTTCTCTCCTAGTTTCATATTTGATAATCTCTTTCAAAAATCTTCAAAAGGAAACATTCACTCATTAAAAACCAATGACTGCCTACTCCTTGTTACCAGGTTTTCACAGACATCAAATTCCCCCTCCTCTACTAGGTTTACCAGACTGGGTTAAGTTGTTATACAGTCTGTTAAGTGGAAAGGATGCTGTGGTGAGTCAATCAAATCTTCATTTCAAAACTGAGACCCTCATTCTCCCACCTTCTAGGAATGTTGACTGGCTGACTGTTCTCAGCTGAAAACTTCTCTGGGAATTTCTCTCTCCCCAGTACACCACCTCACCCAAGCTCAAGCTCCTCTCCTGGGGACATACTAAAGCCACTGACTAGTCCATTAGAGAAGAAAAGGGATAGAGGTATAAATGAATAACCCTTTGCTCAAAATGGGACAACTTTGAAATGGCAACCCATTCCAGTATTCTTGCCTGGAAGATTCCATAGATGGCAGAGCCTGGTAAGCTACAGTTCATGGGGTTGCAAAGAGTCGGACACGACTGAGCGACTTCACTTTCTTTCTTTCTTTTTTTTTTTTTTTTTTCACTTTCTTTCTTTCTTTTGAAGGTCAGACACAGTTCCAGGGCACCCCTTGGATTGGCTGTGACCTTTTTCACCAGTGCATTTCTGTTCAGCTTCTCTCTGTGATCCTACTTCTTTTATTCCTTCACAACGAGCAAACCTCCAGTACTTTTGGAGATGCATCTAGCTGGTGAACACAACCTCATCATGTCATTTCTGATCAAATGTTTTGTATTTTCTGGAAGTCTTAGGATAAAACCCACATTCTTGGCAAGTCACATAAGTTCCTTCATAATCAGCTTCCTACTGACCACTGTAGCTTCATCTTCCCCTTTCTCACTTCAGCTTTATTTCACAACCTCTGTGAACAACTTGATAAGAACACGCCAAGGTCTCCTGTCATCTTCTTGACTTTTCAAATGCAGCTTTTGCTTTAAATCCGTGCCCTTGATTCATTCCTCACATCTATGGCAGGTCCCACACATGGGCACATTTTATCTAGCTATCTTGCACTTGCTCTTGATTTGGACACACTCTTCTCAGAACTGTCCCTTGATTTTTAAAATCATCTATTTATCTATTTATTTTTGGCTGTGCTGGGTCTTCATTGCTGCCCAGGCTTTTCTCTAGGTGTGGCCAGCGGGAGCTGTGTTCTCGTTGCAGGGCACGAGCTTCTCATTGCGGTGGCTTCTCTCATTGCAGAGCACAGACTGTATGGTACAAGGATCTTTAGTAGCTGCGGCTCCTGGGTTCTAGAGCACAGGCCCAAGAGTTGTGGCCCACAGGCTTAGTTGCTCAGCAGCATATGGGATCTTCCCAGGTCAGGGATGAAACCTGTGTCCCCTCCATTGCTAAGCAGATTCTTTATCACCTAGCCACCAAGGAAGCACAGTACCTTAATTTAAACTGTGTGAGTTTCCTTTTCAATGGGCAATCAATTGAAAGCCATAAAATGGTATGTTCAACAAGAATTATTAGGCAGGTAGATACATTCCCTTCTCCTACTCTAACAATAATTGCATTGAAATATTTTGGTCATGTTTAACAAATGTTAACAAGCTCTTATTTATGTCAACTCGCCACTCAAAGAAGTCCATGCAAAGAGCCTAACGTAACTGATGAAGTCACTAAGAAGACCAGAGGATGCCCCTGATCTCTATGGAACAGGGCATGGTTATTATGAGGCGGGCTTAACAGCTCATCTTTTGGAATGGACAACCTCCTGATAAAGCCATTTCCTCATTTTATGGTTATTTGATCAGCTTTCTTTTCAGAGAGCAACTTTATCTCATTGTTCTAGAAATGCCTTTATCATTTATCCATTTCTTGACTATAATAGAACATAAAATTTTGTGTATGTGTGTGCACACATATTATTTTTTCTCCACCTTTACATAGGCACAGTGACATACCAGAGAGCAGGGAACATGGGAAGAGTCTGCTACAGTGTCAGCAAGGAGTATATTGTCTCTAGAGCATTTTAAAAAAGATAATAAAACTGACTTGGATTTCACATTTATGTTTAAAATTCACAGCAGTGTAACATGCAAACTATGAGGCATGCAACCTTGATGAATTACACATTTTAACTTCATGTGAAATATTTTATCGAATTTGAATAATAACTTTTTAACATGGGATTAGTTTTTTTAAATGAAGGGTTTGTTTTAAAACAAAGAAAAGATTAAAAAACAGAGATTATTGTTATTCCATTATTGTGGTGGTTCATTAAACGTACACCTATTTTCAAAAAATACATTAATGCAATATGTTTTATACTTTTTCCCCTTATTCCCTGTAATATGCATCTTATTAATTTCACCTTTTTCTGGTATTATTATTGAAAGTAATTTTCTCTTATGAAATAAGGGATTAAAAATCAAATGACTCCAACGTCAAATACGCTAGGTATGTCACAGCATAGACAGATCATTGGAAAACTGTGCAAAAGAACTCAATCAGAAGAGTTTAAGACCCCATAGCACATTAACTTCTTCATTTCTTTATTTATTTCATCACTAAACACCAAATATATGTCAAGCACTCTGCCAAAGCTTGCAGATACATAAAGATAAGGGACTAATCTCTGGTGGGGAAAAGGGTTTGGTGGTAAGTATAGTAGCAGAAGTGAGACCAAAAAATTGAGGAAATATATTAATAATCAAAATCTGTTCTGTTTATTGATTTATCCCAAATGCCTATTCTAGTAGGCATTAAATAAATACTTTGTATGAATATAAGCTGACTTGGATTTCACATTTATGTTTAAAATTCACAGCAGTGTAACATGCAAACTATGAGGCATGCAACCTTGATGAATTACACATTTTAACTTCATGTGAAATATTTTATCGAATTTGAATAATAACTTTTTAACATGGGATTAATTTTTTTAAATGAAGGGTTTGTTTTAAAACAAAGAAAAGATTAAAAAACAGAGATTATTGTTATTAGAACACAAAGGAGCATTGAAGGAGAATTAGCAGATATCAAGATGTGGGGGACAAGGAGAAAATATTTCACAGAAGTGAGATGATCGGCCAAATGTTTGTCCATCAGTGAAAATAAATGACTGTCATTTCAGCTACTACCTGTTGGGGTGATTCTTTATATAACCTGATTGTGACAATGGCTGAACAATACAGAAGTGTGTGTGTGTGTGTCGGAGGTGTGGGGGCAGATTGGAAACTGAGAGATGATGAATTAGAACACAATTGCAATAGACCAGGAAAGGAATAATCATTCCTAAACTAGGAGTGGAGTAGCGGTAAATGAGAAGAGAGGACTAACCTCAGAGAAGAAGCCCAAACTGTGTGATCAGATGACACTTTTAGATGATGTCAATTTATAATTCTATAAATGTTTTTTTTTTTTTTTTTTAAAAAAACCTTTCCTAAAATAAATAGCTCTAACTCCTTAGAATTAGTATATTTGGAGAAAAGCCAATATCTGTGGAAAGTTCAATTACATCTGATCATTGTAATTGATCCAGGGACACTGAGTGGGTCCCTGCATTCCTGAATGGGAACATTAATAAGATACGACTTTATAGCCATTTCCAAGCTGGTTGCTCTGTGTACTGCCAAGAGTACAGAAATACCAGACCTACCAGCACTATAAATATTTTTACATGTCAAAAAGGGAATGAGGCTATTAAAAAGATATGCAAATATAATCCAAGATAGAGTTTTCTCTCCTAGGGGGAAAGTAAATTACAACCTTTCATAATGAAATTAATGTTTATAAGCACAAGCACTGAAATCAAATTCATAAGCTTACGCCTTTAAGATAGAATACTCCTTACAATTTATCAAAGATTATTTTGTTCCAGTTTTTAAATGATTTCCTGGTGATTTGCAATGGATTCTTATTTCCTTATAGCATGTATAATTTGCATTAGTGTCTGTAAAAAAAGAAACAAGTAAAAGTCAGTTTTCAGTTTAGTCAAAATAACAAGAGCAAGATTCTCTGAATTTCTCTGATATTTGGCATTTTCCCTGACCTTTTACAGCTGTGTAGAATCATTCTTTTCTATGGCTATTTTATTTTTCACTTTCCTTTGAGCTACAGAATCTTATTTCTTTAAGAAAGTTTAGAGTTATATAGTCTAAAGAGTACCAACAGGGCTCAAAGATCCTGTAAGTGTTTGCAAAGGTAATAATTGGATTTAAGTCTGATGTTCTACAAACCAAAAGCCTAAATACAATTACATATAAACACTTCATAATGTAAGATAGGTATATATAGACCTGTTTTATGTTTGAGTTGAACTGTGCATGCTTTTATTAAATCTGTATCAGTTCAGTTCAGTTCAGTCGCGTCCAACTCTTTGTGACCCCATGGACTGCAGCATGGTAACTATAATCATAGTAATTATCTCATTATAAGCATAATCTTAGATTTGCAGTGAGATATGCATTTTAAAAATCTGATAACTAAAAACTGAAAAGCAAATTATGTAAGACTTAAAATGTAGACTTTATGAGCCACTTAAAAATTTGATCTTTGTAATTTGTGAAAAAATATCTGTGATCAAATGACTAAACAAATTATGTGAATGTTTGATATTTAATAGTGAATTTTCTTACTGATTATTGGTTAACACAGACTCTTTCGATTTGGTAATATATATTATGAAGATTCAAGCATTTCAGTCCAATTTAAAACCAATCTTGAGACAGTAATCTGACGTAACTAACAGTGTTTATATATAAATATTTTCATTAAAATATGTAATAATAAAATAGAAACCTGGTAAGGAAAACAAAAAGAGTAAATTTAAAAGAGTAGTAAACAAAAATAAATTATGATATAGTTGTCTCAGTATGTACTTATTATAATAATATTTAATTAAAGAGTATTGTAATGTATGAAAATTCCATTCTGTAATATTAAGGGAAAATCAGAAAATGCAAGATAATATCTAAAATTATAAAAATTAAAAATATCTGCAATTTAAAATAGCCCAGAAGTAAAATGTAAGCATGCTGTGAGTAGCTGAATCTGTTTCCTTTTAATAATTTTCTGTTTGTAATAGATTAACATTACTTTTCCTATATAGTATTTATAGCAAATATTCTATAGATATTTCAATACAATATTTCTCTCACATTTTCATATCTAAATATTTCTTTGATGAAGGAATGATATTATTTCACTATACTACTTAACATATATTTGTAAAATTGCCTATTAACTCTATTGAACTTTTTCTAGGTAAATGAAAAACATGTTTAAGAACATGGCACAAAAAATGCCATTATTGCAGTTTGATTCCTATAGTTAAATATGTTAAAGTATAGAATGCTTGCCTAGAACATATGATTTGAATTTTACATCAAATTCATTCTCTGATCATATTCCTCATGGGATTTTCTGGACATATTCATTATTGTTAATATTCAGTTTTTTATGTGATCAGTGCCGGGAGTCTCTCCAAAGATGAGCTGCTTTAGATTTATCTTTATGCCATTTGCTAGTTACATCGCTGAACCAAAGCCTTCTGGAGAAAATTTAGCTGTGGTTAGGGTGAAACATGATGGTGAAAAATAGAAGAAAATTTTAATCAAACAGACTTTAAATCTTAGCACTTACTAGCTATGTAATAGTATGATCTAGGTATTTTTTTTTTAATTTTTATTGGAGTATAGTTGATTTACAATGTTATGTTAGTTTCTGCTGTACAAGAAAGTGAATCAGTTACATGTAGACATACATCCACTCATTTTTAGATTCTTTTGCCATATGGATCATAACAGAACATTGAGTAGAGTTCCCTGTGCCATACAGTAGGTTATTTTCAGTTATCTATTTTACATATAGTTGTATGTAAATGTCAGTCCCAGTCTCCCTGTTTATCCCTCCCTCCTTCTTTCCCCCTGGTGACCATAAAATTTTCTTTCAAAGAGGAAGTGTCTTTTAAATTCATAGCTGTAGTCAACATCCACAGTGATTTTGGAGCTCAAGAAAATAAAGTCTGTCACTGTTTCCATTGCTTCCCCTTCTACTTGTTATGAAGTGATGGGAAGAAAAGCTATGATAAACCTAGGCACATATTAAAAAGCACAAACATTACTTTGCTGGCAAAGGTCCATATCGTCAAAGCTATGGTTTTTCCAGTAATCATGTATTGATATAAGAGTTGGGTCATAAAGAAGGCTGAGCACCAAAGAGTTGATGCTTTTGAAATATGGTGTTGGAGAAGGTTACTGAGAGTCTCTTGGACTGCAGGGGATCAAACCAGTCAATCCTAAAGGAAATCAATCCTGAATATTCATTGGAGGGACTGATGCTGAGGCTGAAGCTCCAATACTTTGGCCACCTGATGTGAAGAGCTGACTCATTAGAAAAGCCCCTGATGCTGGGAAAGACTGAAGGTGGGAGGAGAAGGGGCCAGCAGGACAAGATGGTTGAATGACACCACCAACTCAACGGACTTGAGTTTGAGCAAACTCCCGGAGACAGAGAAGGACAGGGAAGCCTGGCGTGCTGCAGTCCATGGGGTCACAAAGAGTCAGACAACTGAGTGACTGAACAACAACCATGAGATTGTTTTCTACATCTGTGACTCTATTTTGATTTCGGAAGTAAGTTCATTTGTACCATTTTTTTTTTTTTTTTTAGGTACCTCATATAAGCTATAGCATATATTTGTCCTCTGTCTGACTTACTTTAACCAATAAGACAATCTCTAGTCCATCCGTGTTGCTGCAAATGATATTATTTTGTTCTTTATGATGGCTTCCCAGGTGGTGCTAGTGGTAAAAAATCTGCCTGCCAATGCAGGAGACACAGAAGACATGGTTTGATCCCTGGATGGATCAGGAAGATCCCCTGGAGGATTAAATGGCAACTCACTCATGTATTCTTGCCTGGGACATCCCATGGACAGAGGAGCCTGGGGGCTATACTTTGTGGGATCACAAAAAGTCAGATATGATTAAGCATAAACACAAACACACACAATATTACACTGTATATTTATACGACATCTTTATGCATTGCTCTGTCAGTAAATATTTAGGCTGTTTCCATATTCTAGCTATTGTAAATAGTGCTACAATGAACATTGGGGTGCATGTATCTTTCTTGGGATGTATGCCCAGGAGTGGAATTTCTGGATCATATAGGAGCTCTATTATTATTGTTTTTATTTACATTTTACAAGTGAGTTAAAAAGTACATATCTTATACTTACAAAGGCAAAGTGCTTGTCTAAATTCACGCTGGTAGGTAGTGTGGACTGGATCTAAGCTTTCAGTTTCACAGCCTTCCGTGCCATGTGATAAAGCTTGTCTGCTTTCTCTCTCCAAGGCATACGCAAAATCATAAACATAGTTATTTTTACAGGGATACTATGAAACAACTGCGGTAAATAACTATTAGTCTTGTGCCCATAAGTTATAATAATAATAACAATAAATAATATAAGCCACTTCCTTTTAACATTATTAGTTTGTTTTAGATTCTAGTCCGTATAAGTGAAAACTGTTAGAAACTTTTAGTATTTTTGCTTTTTATTTAATCCCAGAGTCCTAGCCAAATCAAAAAATGTTTCTCTCTGTGTACAATTAAATAGAATATTTTTTCCCTTGTTAATACTTTCATCCAGCTTTAAACTTTTGAATATTCTAAATTGATGGAGAGTCATATTTCCAACTCTACACTCCACACGTAGGGTCAAGATTTTATCTCCTTTTCCTATGTGTCTATCATGTCCCAAAATTATTAGAAATCAAAAATTCCACCAAAATAGCCACTGATTGCAAGGTCTGATTTATACTTCATAGTCTGATGTTTTTGTTCTCGTTTCATTTGTGAAAGGAAAATAATTCAACCTTTGCCCACCAGTGCTTGCATATGTATATTTTTTATCTTTTTCACATATATACATACAAACACACAGGTGTATGGGTTGGAACATAAACCTTTTCTGATTCTTTGATAAGGAAGTTCAAAGTCAAATTGTAGGGGATTTTACAAGTTGATGTTGGTAGCTGGATTAAGATAAGTACAGATTAAAACCTATAAAAAAAAGACAATTTCATTCAGGGTTCATAAGTAAATATCTTAATGTTCAACCAATACTAGAGATTTCTGCAAGTAGTTATTTCTTTCCATTTTTTCGCTGAAGTAGACTTTCTTTATTAAGACAAAGTTCTTTGTTTCCCAAGGAAAAGCGTACTTTTTCTGGAATAGATTTTAAATTCCTTTGTGATAAGAAACCCAATGATGTATATAATTACATAATTCCCTGACATGCACACACTACATTATGGTCTATGAAACAGTGTCACATTTATTGTCTCATTTAATTCTCGAAATGATACTAAGGAATAATCAACATAGAGACTGTACCTCACTTTGAAGACAAAGAAGCACACAAAAAATCAATCGGAACGCTAAGTGAATTTGTGGTTCCACTAGGACAGGCATCCAATTATTAGGTACTTTTTTATTGTGTGTGTGTGTGTGTGTGTGTGTGCGCGCGCGCGCACATGTGCACGCACGAGCACACATGCTCAGTTGTATCTGACTCTTTGTGAACCCTTGGACTATAGCCCACCAGGCTCTTCTTTCATGAGATTTTCCGCAAGATTACTGGAGTGGGTTGCCATTTCCTACTCCAGAGGAGATAGATATATAGCTATATGTGTCATTAACTTTCTCTTCAATGTAGAAATAAAACTGATTAAAATACACTTTCTTAATATCTGTTAGTATATTATGTACCTGAAGGACAAAGCATGATATATAAAAAGATATATATGCATGTACATACATATATATACACATATATATCTTTTTATTAACCTTCCATACAGTGGTAGAAGAATATACATGTATATATGTGTATTCTTTAAATGACTAATAAAATTTTCCTTGAAAGGAGATTTGATAATTGAACTATAAAATGGGACCCTAGGCAGCCACAAACTTATACTTTTGACCCATAGTGGCCTAAAGAGATGATCATTTATTAATTAATTCATTCAGTAATTTGCTTATAAAATATTTAATTGTGTATTGAGTTACTACAAAGATATAAGAATTAGATGAGAAACTATATGTTTTACTCTCACTCTAATATTTAGATGCTTTTTTTCTCCAGGTACATAATATACTAACAGATGCTAAGAAAATGTGCTTTAATCAGTTCTATTTCTACATGAAAGCTAATGACATATGTAACAAAAGTCAGTCAATGATGGTCATTGTTCTTTGTTGCTATAGATGAGCCATTCCCCTCCATGGAATAGTACAGAGGTATGTCTACACTTCCGTGGCTTCTTTGATGACTCAGACGGTAAAGAATCTGCCTGAAATGTAGGAGACATGGGTTCGATCCCTGAGTTGGGAAGAGCCCCTGTGGAAGGGAATGACACCCACACCAGTATTCTTGCCTGGAGAATCCCATGGACAGAGGAGCCTGGTGGGCTACAGTCCATTGGGTCACATGGACATGACTAAGTGACTAACATTTTCCCAGGTGGCGCAGTTGTAAGGAATCTGCCTGCCAATGCAGGAGACACAAGAGACATGGGTTCAATCCCTGGGTTGGGAAGATCTCCTGGAGTGGGAAATGACAACTCACTCCAGTGTTCTTGCCTGGGAAATCCCATGGACAGAGAAGCCTGATGGGATAAGAATCCATGGGATTGCAGAGGCAGACATGACTGAGTGACTGGGGGCACACACACACACACACACACACACACATAATAGCCTAGTAAAGTGAGTGAGAAAACACAAGTACTCCTCAAATATTAGTTATTACATTTTCATAAGTTTCTACCACTCTCTTTACATACTCATTAAAGCCATACATGCAAAATAGACATAATAGTAATTTATTTGCCTGCCAACAAGGCTCAGGATATTTGTGCTTCTTTACCAAGTATCCAATAAGTCAAAGAGTGTTTACAGGCTTTAAAAGCATCATCTCTGTTTAAGAAAAATATTCAACTGTGACATTCACCTTTACAACATTAAGACCAATTAAAGCAGAAAATAAATACCTGGTATTTTCAAAACAGAATACTTTGAAAGTCAAGAATTTAGTCAGTTTAATCAAAAGTTTAACTAAAATAATAGGATTGTTACCATTACATGGATCAAGAAATCATTAAACAAAATTGGTAAGATAAAGTAAAAGTAAGAAATAATAAGCTCAGCTTTCTCCCCAAATAGTATTCAAGGTCATATATTTCAGATCAGACACGAGGAAAAGTCCACTTACTAAATATAAGCAGTAATTTTCATGTTCCTTATCAAACAGATTATTGTAATTTTTGTTGCAGAGAATTTAATGTGTTGCATGAGAAGTCAGAGAGAAATGATTCCTGTTATCTGCTGTTTCCTGACATTTTCTCATGACACTGTATAAAGAGAGTCTCTAAGGAGCATATTATCAGTTCTTTACATTCGACTATAGCCAACAGCATTTCTATGGGCAGAAACTTTCTCCCACCCCAAATCACAATCATACACCAGATTTCAGCCCTAAAATCATTGCATTTAACTGCCAAATGTCAGGTATGGTGAAGCCTAGTAAAATGTGGATTCTCAGACTGAGCCTTTGCATCATAAGTAACATGCATCTTATTAAGCCTCAGCTTGCCTGCTTGGTGATTCTCTCCCACTCATCAGGAAAGATAGATGAGAGGCGCATTATGTTCATTCAGCAAACCAGCATTTATTAATATGAAGTGGAAACCGATAGAGATTTCATCAGTCTGGTGAAAAGGAAAAAATTAAGTAAACATAATAAACTATGAAGGAAAACTAGCAGGGGTATATATACACATACTCAAACACTTGAAAAAGCAAATTGGAAATGTCCAATCAGTAAATTTCAATATTTTACATTTGTATTTTACAATGTAATTTATGTAAATTAAATTTACTTACTGTTTCTAAGCAACTTAATATTACTGAAAGTAGGGGCCTGGCTGTTCCCTACTCAAAAGCTGATAAAGAGGCAAGGCTAGTGAAAAGGAGACTTTGCTTTATTTCAGAGTCCAGCAACAGGAGGAGGGAAGGAGGTTGGACTCCTGTTCAAAGGTCCACTCTCCCCACCATCCCATTTCACCTCACTTCACCCCGTTCCACTCACTCTCAGTGGGTAAGAGCTTTTATAGATGCAGGGAGGGGGCTACATTCAGAAACAACATAGTCACCTCTGACTCTCATCTTGAAATTAGTCATGTGTGGTCTGATCAGCATCGTCTTGGTTGTTTTAGGAACAGTTAGTTCTTAATTTCAGCGTCAGTTTGTTCCCTCTCCTTTGAGACCAGTTCTCAGAATTATGGCAGTTTATGTCATGTCTACATTCTGGTTATTATGTAGTTAAGTTCTTCCACCTGATACAGTTTCAAAATCATTAAGACAGCTCAATGGATATGGCTCAGACTATTATGTATAGCCCTGGAGAAGGAACTAAAATTCCTTGACTTTCCTTAAGAACTATCTGGCCACTTGACAGTTTCCCTTGTTTCTGCATTTTATCACTTCTCTGATTAAATTTATTCTTTGGCTAAAGTTTTTCTACAGAAAAAAGGCAGGCTGAGGACATGGGAGGCAAGGGCCATAGGGGCCCTGCCCCATTTCGGTATCAAATATGTACACATATAGTTCTAATCAGTTGGGAAATTAAATATATCAGTATTTTGCAATATGGTGAAACAAGCTCCAGTTTTCAGGTACTCAGCATTCTCACTAACTCTGAGAACAGTTGTTAGATAAAAGGAATTTCTAACTGTAGAACCACCATAAGCTTCTTCACATTAGAAATGTAACTATTGTCTGCTTTTATTTCCATTACAACTGATCACTAAGCTCTTATCTAATGAATTTATGTATGATGTTTACATACATTCTAAATAGGAAAACATTTCAAGGAGGTCCACATTATGGACCTACAGAAAGAGTCAGTAGTTTCTTGGGCCTAAGTGGAGTTTTTCACCTAAAAGTGTTTCGGTTCTGTATTCAGCAATTTTAATTGCTATGGAAATGAGATGTCTGTCCCAGATACACTTCTCTCAATCCTGTTGAGATTTTGCTGCAAAGGCAGAAAGTTGTTAAGGGTCACTCAGTTTCCTGTACATACTCAGCGTTTCTTGACATCTGACAAGAACAAATGAAAAGTTTGTTGATTTCTACGTCTCAGGATCTCTGTCAATCCTCTGCCATCTACTAGAAGAAGAAATAAAGAATAACTGTAGAAAAAGTCAGTTTGGGCTTTTTTAACTTATAAAGTTCACATGTTTTGAAAGTGTACAAATAATGGACACATCATATATTTAACTAGGAAATGAGTAAATAAAAATCACTACGAAGGAAAATTGATAATGCTTTGGCATTGTCACGTCCTATGTATTTATAGCATGAAATATGTAGTTATAGGAATCAATCTATACATACATTTTTATCTTTTTTAACTTTACATAAAATTATGACTATTTCCTATGTATTCAAAAGTTCATTTCATTTTTTAAGTTTGTGTGCTTGTGCCATAGTTTATTAATTTCTTTACACCTGGGTGTTTTTGATGGTCACTCACCGACTCAATGGACATGAGTTTGAATGAGCTCCAGGAGATGGTGAGGGGCAGGGAGGCCTGGCATGCTGGAGTCCACGGGGTCACAGAGTCGGACACGACTGAGCGACTGAACACCAACATTTTTGATAATTATTGCTAGCTTTTTGTGGCTCTCACAGACCACAAGGTGGTCACTATAAGCACCATCGTCTAGTGTTCACACCTCTCAATACTCCCTGTTCTTAGTGTGGGCAGGGCCTGTGACTTGCTTCTACCCAATAGCATACAGGATAGAAAACAGCTTGAGATTCTGCTACGTAAGATCGTGCTATTTATCTTGTCAGAAATCCTGTGGCTGCCTCTGAAGGAGCAAGATGCCATCGTAAGAGTTGCACTCCAGAGAGGGCCATGTGGCAGAGACCTGAGGTGTCCTCTGACTGACAACCAGCAAGAAATCGGGGCCCACAAACTGGCAGTCTGCAAGAAACTATAACGCTGCCAACAAGTAAGCTTAAAGGCTCCTGAGTTGAGCCTCCGAGAGCAACTCAGCCCTGGCCAAAACCTCAACTTTGGCTTTACAAGAGGCCATGCTAAACCATCTGCAGACTTCTGAATCATAGAAGTGGTGAGATAATAGATGCATACTAAGTTTTTTTATAGTATTGTTATGCCACACTAGAAAACTGGGGTTAACGTTATGAATAATGTGGAGATGAACCACTTTATACAAAAATCACTGTTCTGCTGTAAGTATATTTCTGAGGATACACTTCTGAATAGATTATTAATGGCCTGTTATTGTTTAGTCACTAAATCATGTCCGACTCTTCCGTGACCACACGGACTGCAGCCCGCTGGTCTCCTCGGTTCAGGGGATTTTCCAGACAAGAACACTGGAGTGGGTTGCCATTTCCTTCTCCAGGGAAGTTTCCCATCCAGTGAGCAACCTGAGTCTCTGGCTTGGCAGGTGGGTTCTTTACCACTGAGCTAGCTGGAAAGTCCTAAAAGGAGCAAAGCATTTTAGTAATTCTGATTTTAAAAAAATTATCTACCATACTACATAAAAGAAAAAAAAAGTTTCCACTGTGAAAGTAATTTTACCCTGGAAAATTTAGGAAATATGATGAAATCATCAAATTTAGTAAGAAAACCATCATGTTAAATGCCAATAGTTACTGTTAGCCAGACTCTCCTTCTAAGCCCTATTACAATGGATTGACTGACAATCATGTGAGAAGTATTCTATCAACATACTCAATTTACAAATGAGAAATTTGAAATGAAAGAGGGGGGGCAGTTCTAAGTTGTCTAACATCACAAAACTCCTAAAATGTTGAGCTATGATTATGAGCCAGATAGGTAGGCTCTAAAAGCCGTCCTCTTAAATAGTTTGCTCAACAATGTTTATTGACAGAATGCTATAAATATGTTAAAATATGTTAAATATTACCAAAATAACCTTTAAGAATCACTTATTACTGCTTGATTTTGTTGAAATTCTAATGAATTAGGGCATTTATTCACCGTGCCTCACAGTTTGTTCGTGTATTCATTGGGCAAATATGAATTGATCATCTACTAAGGACAGGATTTATCTACTAACCCCTGGGCATGATAGTAAAAAATAATTATGAGTTCAGAACATGCCTCCAGCATGGAAGGATGGATATGATGAACAGATTCTACAATTTTAAGTGCTCTGAAACAAAACACATGGCTATCTAAGAGGATGCAATAAGGAGATCTGGAGAGTGAGGTCAGGCTCCTTTGAGGAAAATGTCTAATCTGATATCTGGAGGATAAATAGTAATTAATGACATAGAAGAAAAAGAGATTGACATTCCAGGCATAGAGGATGCCATGTATACTGACCTTATCCATAAGAAAAACAATATTTTCAAGACCTTGAAAAATGACCCAAGTTGCTAAACAACCCAAAGTGAGACAAAGAATGGCATAAAATATAGCTACTGAGATGTGTGGGTACAGAGCAGGAAAAGCTATATATATCTACTAGATAGTTTGTTCTTTATTTAAAAGCAATAGACAATCACTGAACAGATCTAAAAAAGGAAGCCTCACACTCATATCTGCATTTAACATTAGATACCTTAGCATAACTGAGCTAGCAGAGCTCACAGGACACATGATATGGACCTATCCTGATAAGTTGGTCATTCAGGAAAAAAAAAAAAAAAAGAAGTAAAAAAAGTTGGACAAAGCTCAAAAACTATCTGCTTGTGCGCTGAAGAGCTAATAGCAGTGTCAAGCATTACTGAAACAGAATTCTACAAGGACAGTTTCAGAGTGTGTGTTTATCTGCTCAGGCAGCTGTAACGAGGTACCACACACTCAGTGGCTCATACCAACAGAAATGTGTATCTGTAGTTCTGGAGTCTAGAAGTATGGTTTCAGGCTGCCAGTGATAAAGTTTTGGTGAGGAACTGCTTCCAGGATCATAGACAGCCATCTTTTCCCTGTGTCCTCACAGAACAGATGGATGAGGGAACTCTCTGGGGTCTCTTGTATAAGGGCACTAATCCCATTCATGAGAGCTTTACTCTCATGACCTTGTCAGCCCCTAAAGGCCCACCTCCTAATACCATCATATTGGAGGTTCAGTTCAGTTCATATTGGAGATTAGGATTGCAATAAATTAATTTGGGCGGGGCGGGGGACACAAATAGTCAGTTTACAGCAGGGTGGAATCTCATTTGGGAATCTGCTTTTATCTCTGATGCCAAGTCTAGCATGGGAACCTAAGAATCTGGAGACTAAGGCTTATTGTTAAAATCTCTCCAGGTTAAGGGCTAAGGAATCAGTGTTCTGCTCCCCTGACTTTGGGGAATAGCCCTAGAGGGCCTTCTTCCCATAAGATTGAAACAACCAAGTTCTCCTTACAAAAGGAAGAATGAACCAGAAGTGGAAACGTTCACAGATCCCTGTGCAGTTTTTAAATGACCCCTTTCTGAAATTGGATTAAGAAGATCCTTGGATATCAATGTCAGGGCCCAGGCAGCAGCCTCAGTTCAGTTCAGTTCAGTTGCTCAGTCGTGTCCTACTCTTTGTGACCCCATGAACCACAGCACGCCAGGCCTCCCTGTCCATTGCCAACTCCTGGTGTTTACCCAAACTCATGTCCATTGAGTCGGTGATACCATCTGACCATCTCATCCTCTGTCTTCCCCTTCTCCTGCCTTCAATCTTTCCCAACATCAGGGTCTTTTCAAATGAGTCAGCTCTTCGCATCAGGTGGCCAAATTATTAGAGTTTCAGCTTCAACATAAATCTTTCCAATGAATACCCAGGCCTGATCTCCTTTAGGATGGACTGGTTGGATCTCCTTGCAGTCCAAGGGACTCTCAAGAGTCTTCTCCAACACCATAGTTCAAAAACATCAGTTCTTTGGTGCTCAGCTTTCTTTATAGTCCAACTCTCACATCCACACATGACTACTGGAAAAGCCATAGCCTTGACTAGACAGACCTTTGTTGACAAAGTAATGTCTCTGCTTTTTAATATGCTGTCTAGGTTGGTCATAACTTTCCTTCCAAGGAGTAAGAGCCTTTTAATTTCATGCAGTAACATATGCAATTCTAATTACAATATTATCCCAGCCCTGCCCTCAAGTTACATCTAAAAGTGTTTCTTAAATTCAGGGCCTGACGTATTAAAAAAGAACAAAAAAATGAAAAACTAGACTCATTATATGACAAAAACACGTGGGTAAAAACCAACAATAGACAACAAATGTTTAGGTTATCAGAACCAGATTTTAAGATAACTAATAATTACTGTGCTCAACAGAACTTTTAAAATTGGACTCTGATGGTGCCAAAGGTGTTTGATTAACTCTCCCAGTGTTAGCAACTGTGGATCTGGACAAGGCACAGTAGAAAGAGCATGGCTTGGTTCTTAAAGGAATGTACAAGGTAAATTCAATTTTCCCCTCCCACCCACCTCATTTCTGCCTGGTTACAGGTTCCAAATCATGGTGCAGGGAAGGAGAACCAAAACCAAAAACAGGCATCTTCTGGGACAAAGCTGTAGAAATCACCCTTTGGGCCTACTAGCATTGTTGAAATTTGGGGGGGCAAAGTTGAACAAAGGAGGGAACTGAGAATCTTCAAAACTTTGCCCAGGAATCACTTAGAGTCTTTGAGCAAATATTGCACTAAGCAGTGCAAGGCCCTGGTCATGTCTAGTTTGTTGTTATTATATCTTAAATGAGGAAGATGAAGAAAATTCCTGTGCTTTACACAAAAGGCAAGGTGCAATGAATTAATACCCACCACAAACTGTTTTATCTTCTTTATTGAAGTTTAATGCATTAGTAAACTGCAGCATTCATTCTTCAAATACTATGGAAAAGCCAGCAATTTCTACTCTGATTCCCTAAAGCCAGTATTGTCTGGTAAATATGACTGAAAAACAAGAAATGAGTTCAGAAGGTTGTGACATGCTCAATTTACAAAAAATATTTGAACTCTCTGGATATCTAAGCTCATTCACCATACCCTAGAGGTATGCTACATACCCTGAAATTTACTGTTACTCTCATGACTAACTATTACTAGCTTCCCATAACTTATAGACACAACTTCTTAGATTTCTACTCTCCTCTGGATTTGACTCCAACCTCCCATTCAGGACTCAGTCTCTCATGCCCTGGACCTCCTACTTGATAATATTGCTGCAAAATAACTAATTATTATATGTGACTGAGCTATCAAAACTTAAATTTGAAATGTCATTTCTCTCTTTGCCCTTTGCCTTCCTACAAAACAAAACAAAACAAAACAATAAAACTACTTATCCTTCAAAGCCCATTTTGTGCTACTTTATCCAAAGTTTTTAGCTAAAATCTCCATTATATTCTACGAAATTCCTCTTCCTAAAATTATCCCCATAATATTTAAAAAAAATTCCCCATCCTTGAAATGAATAAGAGATCTAAGAACTTTAAAAACTTCTTCATATATATCTGTTGTTGTTCAGTCATTCAGTTATGTCTGACTCTTTGTGACCCCATGCACTACAGCATACTGGGCTTCCCTGTCATTCACTAGCTCCCAGAGTTTGCTCATTGAGTTTACATTGAGTTGATGATACTATTTAACTATTTAAGAGGATGACTGGCATCTCATCCTCTGCCACTCTCTTCTTTTCCTGCCCTCAATCTTTCCCAGCAGCAGGGTCTTTTCTAATAAATTGAATGTTTGCATCAGGTGGTCAAAGTGTTGGAGCTTCAGCTTCAGCATCAGTCCTTCCAATAAATATTCAGGGTTGATTTCCTTTAAGATTAATTGGTTTGATTTCCTTGAAGTCCAAGGAACTCTCAAGAGCCTTATCCAGCACCACAATTCAAAAGCATCAATTCTTTAGTGCTCAGTGTTCTTTATGGTCCAACTCTCACATCTTTGAAGACTGCATTTTGATCTATATCACAACTCATTTGAGGTTTTACATATATCATATCTTGGCACCTCAGTCAAAACTCTCCATTTAACATTCTGTCACACTAATTATCCTAGACAGAATAATCTATTGTTCTCCATACCTGTCTTTTCCACGAGACCATAGGCTGAGACTATGTCTCAATCATATTTTTCGGTTTATACAAATTATCACTCACATACCACTGACTTGGAAAGATCTTTACCAGTCATTTGCCTTTCTACCATTTTCAATACCAGATGAAAATAAAGATAATATATCACTCTAAATATACAATTCATAAAACACATTTATTTACTTTGTGCTCCTTTTGGTACTTCTAGCTCCTCTTACTTCCTAGCATAAACTACTATATCAAAAAATGTGTTGAAAGAAAGAAGATATGCATAGATGAATCATTGGATAAACAGAAAATAAGATGAATGGATATATACACAAATTTTAGTTAATATTTAATAACTGTTTGTTAAATGAATACTTTTAGAATGACCTGAGCCAACTGCTTTTATAAGCAACAATATAATAAAATAGACTGGTAAAATTTTAGGAAGAAAAAAAATTAAATTTTCCAGCTTGTGATACTCTTTACTGAAATACTTCTGACCCTTACTAGTATCATAAAAATTGATTTATTTTACCAAAGTTTTACTACATAACCAATAATGTATGCTTCTCTGTCTTCACACAACATGCTTACAAGGTAGGCATTTAAAATTTCCTGATGGGTAGAAATAGTTATAATAAATAAAGATAACTTTGTTGATTAGTTTATTGGTTAGTTTATTGATTACTTTATTGATAACTTTATTGATTAGTGAAAGAGGAGAGTGAAGAAGTTGGGTTAAAACTCAACATTCAGAAAACAAAGATCATGGCATCTGGTCCCATCACTTCATGGCAAATAGATGAGGAAACAATGGAAACAGTGACAGACTTTATTTTGGGGGGCTCCAAAATCACTGCAGATGGTGACTGCAGCCATGAAATTAAAAGATGCTGACTCCTTGGAAGGAAAGTTATGACCAACTTAGCATATTAAAAAGCAGAGACATTGCTTTGCCAACAAAGGTCCATCTAGTCAAAGCTATGGTTTTTCTAGTAGTCATGTATGGATATGAGAGTTGGACTATAAAGAAACCCGAGCACCAAAGAATTAATGCTTTTGAACAGTGGTGTTGGAGAAGACTCTTGAGAGTCCCTTGGACTGCAAGGAGATCCAACCAGTCCATCCTAAAGGAAACCTGCCCTGAATATTCACTGGAAGGACTGATGCTGAAGCTGAAACTCCAATCCTTTGGCCACCTGATGTGAAGAACTCATTGGAAAAGACCCTGCTGCTGGGAAAGATTAAAGGCGGGAAGAGAAGGGGACGACAGAGGATGAGATGATTGGATGGCATTACTGAGTCAATGGACATGAGTTTGAGTAAACTCCGGGAATTGATGATGGACAGGGAGGCCTGGCGTGCTGCAGTCCATGGGGTCACAAAGAGTCGGACACGACCGAGTGACTAAACTGACAGACTCTTCTGATTGCTCTCCATTGATTCTAGCCGTGCAGTGAACTAGGCACTGTAACATTTTTCAGGTACATGAACTGAAACTCAAAGAAATTATACAAATTGATTAAATTCTAAAGATATCAAATCCCCATTTCATATCCTATCTTTCTCTTCTTACTCCAGAGTACATATTCTTTCTACAATAATAGGCTATATTTCAACATATATGATAGAATAGTTGAAGTCGTACATTCGTTGGGAAAAAAAAAAAAATGTTCCTCTAAACTTCTAAGGCTACCTCTTATTCCTCCCAGGCCATTTGACAAATGATTTTGCTTGAGAAGGCTGAGTCAATGAAGCTTGGTTAACCTGTATAGTGCTTACTCATCTCATTTGAAGTTGCCACTTAATATGCATTCCCATTAGGAATAACAAGAAACTTATCAAAATTGTAACACAGTCAAGCATAGAAGCTTCCCATTTCACTCAGAACATTGCCATGTTCCTTATGATTTAAGCAAATAAAGGATAGTTCAGTTTATTAAGGCAAATGTGAACCTGGAAATAAGAAGCCAAATAATACAAACAAAACTCGTGACAAACTCAATCTTAAATATGTGGGAGCAGAGAGAAAGCATACAAGTTAATAAAGGTTATATATGTTATTAAAATAAGTTATAAAAACACTTCTGTCATCTCTTGAATTTTTACAATGTGGGATTACTGTGTAACAGATGTGAATAAAATATTCTTTTGAAAACACTCCTGAAAGATTTTTATTCTTTAGTCTGTATCATTATGCTGTAGAGCAGGAAATAATGGGAAGAAAACATACTGCCTATTTAAATAAGTTTCTTTACATTTAAAATATGATAATATCATGAATGATGTTCTCTCTATTGTACTAGTCTGACTGAAACAAGGTCTTTTCATTTCCTGGCTTATTTCTAATAAAAAGTCAAAATAACAGCTTTTAAAAAAATTATTTTGTACTTCAGCAGAAAATTTCTGGCACAACTCTTACTCCTACCGTAGACAGATTTTTTTATATTAAAGTGCTTTATGCATCCATATATTTTTACAGTAAAATATATTATTTATATATTCATATATTCAATAAGTATGAATTTAGTTCCTACTACGTGTTAGAAACTCATCTAAGTGCTGATAATTTATTGCTTCATAAAATAAATCAAGTCTTAACACTTGAGGGATTTTCACTCTGGCTGGAGAAAAGAGAAAATAAATACACAAATGAATGTAAAAGAAAGCATTGATAATTGCAGTAAGAATAGAGAAGATAGAAGTGATATTGTTACAGAAAGTGTCATGTCTTAGTTCACTTGAATTCTACATACACACACACATATACACCATTACATAAATTGTCCCCTAAATCTTGTTATGTCAAAATCCATGCAGAAGAGCTTTTGAAGAAGATGAAGGAAAAGTGTGAAATCTCTGAGCTGGAAGCAAACTTGTGTGTTCAAGAGACAGAAAGCAGTCCAGTGTGGCTTGATCATAGTGAATGGGTGGATAAAAGAACTGAATTAAGAGATCAGAGAGGACTTTATAAAACATAGTAAAAAGATTTTAATTCATTGTATTTTTAAAATAGGGTTTAAGGAGGGTAGTGACATTATCTGTTTAATTTTATTGGCTTGAACTCGATAGCAGTGAAAATGGTAAAGTAGTAGAAAGAAATACATATTTTGAAGGCAGAGTCTTCAGAATTTATTGATGGATTGACTGTGAGGGTTAAAGAAAGAAAGAAATCAAGAATGACTCAAGTTTTTGGCCTTAGTATCTGTGTGAATTGTGGTTCAATTTACTGCAGACTAAAGAATCAATAGTTCTGTTATGGTCAGAATAATCCTGAGAGGGCTAACAGATGAGATGTCAAGTAAACAGTTGAATATAATGGGGAAGAAAGAAAATTCTGGGCTATGGAAATATACGCTTGAGCCATTGACATATAAATAGTACTTTAAGTAAGTGGACTACATAAGATCATTTAGGAGAAAGAGTGTCAAAAGAAAATTTTAAAAAGGAGGAGACTAAGTACACAGCTCTAGAGCTCTCCAACATTTAAACATCTGGTAGGAAGACTTCTTCTCTGCCCATGAAGGATTAACTGTTACAAGAAGTACCACCAAACTATACACAGCTAGAAAGCTGTATAAAGTATACAAAACAAATATTTTCAGGCATTGCAGAATAGATATTGTCAAATTGCAAGGATATGATCCCCAAGAAAAGAGAAACCAATGACGTGAACTCTAAAATTTCCCCAGCTTACCATCTCAAGGCAGTTCCCAGGCTGCTGAAAAGGGAGGGTGACTCAATCAGAGCTCAGAAGTCCTGCTAACTTCAGGAGACAGGGATTGGATTTCGGGAAGATACACAGCTAGGATTTATGAAGCAGAGTACTGGAGAGGAGAGTGCTTCAGAAAGAGGACTCTGGATGTCTTCAGAAGGGTCTCTTTGGGACCCTAGGTGAATGTCACAGGTTATGTGTGCATGAGGTGAAACTCCATGAGGTCGGGAAAAGAACGACCAGAATGTAGTGAGCTACAGATTCCTAGGGCTCACGTTGGGCTATAAATATTCATCTTCCTGGACTCCCCTGTGGCCCAGTGATCAAGAGTCTGTACTCCCAGAGCAGGGGACCTGGGTTCAATACCTGGAGAGAGAACTAAGATCCCACATGCTGCAGCTAAGCGTTCACACGCCACAACCAAGACTGAAGATCTCATATGCTACAACTAAGACCCAACACAGCCAAATAAGTAAATGAAGATTTTTTAAAAAATACATTCATCTTCACTCCAGCCAGCAGGGAAAACCATGCCATCCACAGACATTGAAAAGGCATATAATTAGCAGTTATCCTACCAAACTTTAAAAAATAATCTAAAAATGATTCAACTAATTATGTCACTTAATTATATCACAGGTAAAGTCCAATGCTCTTTAAAAGAGTAAGCAAAATCCAGCACACAACAACAAAAATATTATCAACGTTTGGCATTCTACCAAAAATTACTAGCCATGCAAAGAGGCAAGAGAATATAATACACAATCCAAACAAACTTGATCAATAGAAATATACCCAGAAACAATAGAAATAATAAAATTAAACCACAACACACCTGTGTGAATGAAGTGCCATATCAAGAAAATGGAGAAAGCTTGAATAAAATAAACAAGCAAATGAACAACGTACAAAGATTGAA